>NC_080387.1:3937272-4169076 GCF_028751815.1 Salvia miltiorrhiza | reverse complement strand
AATGAGAAACCACAATGCAAGGCCAGTTGGTTCACAAGCAGTGCCTGAAGCACATGCTACCACTTATAGAGGTGGTCGAGGGAGAAGCCAAGGAAAGCAAATTGGTCCCGATGTGGTCGACGAGGTTGGTCTCATAGAGGAGGTCGAGGTCGTGAATACAATCATGTTGCTAGATTCCAAAGTCATGGAAAATGATTTCCTAAGACATCTCATCCACAAAAGGCCAGTACATCTCAGCAAGCTACAGAAACACAGCTAGATTTTTTACTCATTCGTGTTATTGATTGTGTTCTTCTCATTATTCGAGGACGAACAATGGCTTAAGTTTGGGGGATTTGATAACACTCATGTGTCCATGGTTTTTAATGTTCATTTGATGTTAATTTTATAGGGAATTGAGTGTTGGATGATTGGTTTATGCTTAATTGATTTATCTTGTGAAACATGATTCTTACTCAAACTTTGAAGGAATTGTATGGATTATTTAGTTCGAATTTGGAAAAATATTCTGAAATAGAAGTTTTAGATAGTCTCGATACGAGTTCGTGAGAACAAACGGATCATAAATCAAAATTCGGACGAGAAAGTTATGACCAAAATAAGAAAGTCGCGCGCAGCAGCAAAACAGCGGCGACCGCCGAGTTTTTGGCGCCAGCAGTGACCTCGCGGTGAGCGCCGCCCGATCACCGCCAGACCACCGCGCGTCCGTGTTTTTGCATTTTTTTACACGTTTTCTGTGTTGTTTTCGAGCTCAAACTTTGTAGTTTAACCTAATACTATTATAGGTCTTCTTTTGACCTCTTCAGGGTTCCCAACTTTATCTTTCAGTTCTCAGCTTTAGTTTTTCAGTTTTATAGCTTTAGATTTCATTGGTTTCCAGATTTTAGAGCTTGGATTGAATTTCCACACGATTGAAGATTCAAGTCATTATGTTTATATTTTACTTTAATATGTCTGGCTAGTTTTCTTTTCTGATTCTAGGGTTTGTAAATAGTTAATTAGGTTCATGTGATTTATTTGTTAGTACCTATTTACCTTCCAGTTTATGATTCATAATTCCTGGTGGTTGAATTCATGTGAATTATCTGATCAATAGTTTGCATGTGTAGTTATTCGGCTTGAGACCCAACGAAGATAGCTGTTTAGCGGATTCAGGAATGTGTAATATGATCTTAACCTTGAGAACCAACCATATCACCGACTTGGGCTTTATTTCTCTATTTCATGGGCTTTAGGGTTAGGCTCAATTAGTCACCTATATATAAATATGGACTTGTACATGGAAAGAAGGGATTGATTCATTCTTACTACTTCACCTTGTAAATTGTAAGCTTCTCATAAAACATAGTGGAAAATAGGGCAACCACCGTAGATGTAGATCATTTATGATCGAACCACATATATCTTGAGTCGTTTATTATTTTTGTTTATCTTTTATGTTTTGAGAATTATTTTGGAACTCATCAGGAATGACAAATCATGTTTTTTACCATGGAAGAACTCTTATTGATTACAAGTTAAAATTTGACCTTTTTCAATATATATTATTCTCTCGGTCCCACGAATCTTGACACGTTTGGTTTCGGCACGAGAATTAAGAAATTGTAGATTAGTATTTTAAGTGTGTAGTTAATAAAGTATAAAAGTGGTAAAGTAGGAGAGAGAAAATAATAAAAGTGATAAAGTAGGAGAGAGAAGTTACCTTATTTGGAAATGTGTCAAGATTCGTGGGACGGCCCAAAAAGGAAAACATGTCAACATTCGTGGGACGGAGAGTGTAGTATTTAAAATAATTTATTGTCACATAAATTCTTCAAGCATGAGTTCTATTCCCCTATATCTTCCTCTATTATTTGCGACCGTGTTATATTATTGGTGGAAAATAGCTAAAATAATCAGTCGATGTTTGTTGTCCAGAGAACATATTTATTTACTTCAACAGTAATTTATCCATATACGGCCTTGATAAAAATTTAATTATTTTATTGGTGATCCTAATCGTAATATTCTAAGCGGCCCGCTGCAGCCCGAATCATGTCCAAGTAAACCCCAAGCTCATTGTTCCGGTCCTCAACGTGACCCGGGTCGAACGAACCCGACTCGAATACCCTCTTACACCGATCCAATTCTTCTTCAGCATCATCAATCTGATTTGAAATCCTCTGGTCATCATTAGAATCTAAGTTTCTCTGCGCATCTTCGAGGCAACGGTTGACTTCATCGTAATTATCGACGCACGAGCCGTACTTGTCTCTCATGCTGTCGTCGGTGGTATCTTCGTACCATTTGTTGAGCTGATCACCGATCTCCTTGGATCTTGCTATGGCCAGATCGATCACACCCGCGGCGATGTCTCCTTCATCCGAGTTCTCAAATCGTTGTGAGTTGGATTTGATGATACTCAAGCACACGTCAGATCTGTCGGTTTCAGAGCAAAGCTCTCTCAGGTATAGGTCTGTGTTGTGGGAATTTGATGATCTTCTTCTCCATCTTCTTTTGTGGGCACTCGAAATTGGGATTGAGATGGCGAGAATGAGAGCAATCATGATTAGTTTTCGTGTGTAAGAAGCCATTGTAGTAATAGTTGATGGAAGCTTTTCTGCAATATTTGTTGAAATTTGTTTCGTTATATAGTAGTTCGTGTCATTAAGTTTTGGTAATTAATTGCTTAGTGTAGGAGAGGTATTTAGTACTTTAACTTTAATGATGGTTAATTACATACGTTTAAAAAATGAACTAGGTGGTGGTTTGAACTTTATTTCATTTTTTCATTTTAGATAATTCGTGCTGTATTGGAATATATTGTTCATCGCACACGTAAATCAGGGGCGTACCTCCCAAATTTTGAGGTTTTTTTTTTTGTTTTTAAATATATATAGATATATATTTATATTATAAAAGAAATTTGTTTTACAAAAGTTGATTAGCTTGTTATATTCTTCCATTTATAATTAATTTAAGGATATATAAAATTGTATAATATCACTATTATGCTTGTCTTTTAATAGAAAATGCCTAAAATGGATGGAATGCCCAAAAAAAATTTGTTTGTTATTATTACTATGCTTGTCTTTTATTATTATTGATTCTAGCTTATAATTTATGAAAATATTGTTCGTTATTATTGTTATTATGCTTGTCTATTAATAAAAAAATGCCTAAAATGTACAAAATGACAAAAAAAAAGTTTGTAATGTATTGAAATTAATTTGTAATATATTAAAGGACAAAGGTGCAGATTAGTCCCTGAACTCGACCCCCCTAGAGCGTTGACCCCCCCACACTCGACCCAGGCGCAAAAAGCTCCCCTATAGTCAATGAAAAATGTGCAACTAAACCCTTGCGTTAAACGTCCTTCTAACGCCGTTTTCTTAAAATAAAAATAAAAATTGTTTTTTGTTTTGTTTTTGAGGTTGTCGTGCTCACATGCCTCCACAAGCTCTCCGACAGGGACACCCATACCGCCGCGTCGGAGCTTTAGTCCATCGCCCGCAGCCTTCCCGACGACGCCCTCCCTTCATCTCATTCATCGCCGCCATAGCCGAACAAATGATGGTAGTAGCAGAACTTTGCAAAAACTGATTGAGAGAATGGAGGATTTGAGAAGAAAATATGGAGATTCAAGTTGAAGAAAAATAAGAAATAGGCTAAAAAATCAACACCACCAACAAAACAATTATGGGGTTGCTCCGCCCTCACCAGCGTTGTTCAGCAGCGCCGCGCCCTCACTTATGCCCGGCTCAAATGGTATTCTTTCTCTCTCCCCGTAGCCACCACCGACTCCTCGAGTCCATCGCCGTTGAGCCGGTATTCTTTCTCTCTCCCCGCAGCCGCCACCGACTCCTCAAGTCCATTGCCGCGCAGATGCATGGAGGAGTCCGGGTCGCGGAGGCGACGGGCCACGCTGCCACTGCATCCGCCTCATCTCCGTCCTTGCCGCCGCCCACGGCGACGCCCTCACCGCATCTCTCGAGAATCCTCTCTGGCGTGGCCCGCCGCCTCCGCGACTCAAACTCCTCTATTCGCGCGACCTGCGTCGCGGCCGCCCTCTCCCTCGCGTCGCATCTGGCCTCCGCACCATTCACCACCATGGCCAAACCCTTCCTCGAGTCCCTCTTCGCCGAGCAGGAGGCTAACGCCCAAAACGACGCCGCAGTGATGAGCGCTTAGGGTTTTGACAATTTTTGGGGAGAAGGAGGCGCCGGCGACACCCCTCGCCGGAGAAGGAGGCGGCGGCGGAGGAGGAGGTTATCAGTGGGAGGAAGAAATGGGGAGAGACAAAGAGAGCTAATATTGGGGTGGGGCCTACTTGAAATAATAATAATAATAAAGAAAATAGTTAAACGGCGTTAGAAGGCCGTTTAATGCGAGGGTTTAGTTGCACATTTTTCATTGACTATAGGGGAGCTTTTTGCGCCTGGGTCGAGTGTGGGGGGATCAACGCTCTAGGGGGGTCGAGTTCAGAGACTAATCTGCACCTTTGCCTTATATTAAAACTATATAGTATATGAAAATGCTGTTCTTTATAATTACTATTTGTGATGCCCCGCTCTTTTAAATACATATTAGATTAAATATGTGCATTAGTTATAAAATTCTTTTAATTATTTATGGTGATTATTTTGTTCAGATAATACTATTTCAGCAAAAGTCTGTATAAGAGATACAGAGCTGCGATTTAATATTCAGTCATGAATGAAACCAATAATTAAATTTATTGGTTTAACTATACGTTTGAGACTTTGTTTTACCAGTTTATTGATTTAATCAATATTATTAGAAAATTTAGATTTATAACCGATTTTATAAATCGTGTTATTTAAATCAAATTGCTAGAATTATAACTTGAGATCATATGCATAATAATTTTATTATTTCGCGTTATATGTGTTAAGGTATTAAGTCGCGAATTAATTCCGACTTTCACGTATTAAATCTCAAGATTGAGGATTTAATTTATATAAATACGACGAGTATTTATTAAACGAGAATTGGAGAATTATTACAGGAACTAGGAGAAACTAGATCACGGCACTACACGTATGTCTCGATTTTTCATCCAACACATCAATTCCTACACTATTTCCTACACTATTTCCTACACTATTCCCTACACTATTCCACCTTCCCCTCCAACACCTCATTACTGCAACAATTTTTTTAAAAAAAAGTTGCATTATCTTCATGCATGTGTAATTGCTCCATTTTACTACATTTTCTTCCATCTTAAACTCTTCTGCAAAAAGTTCAGTTTATCACCAACTCTCTCCTACAACTATTCATCTTCAATTTTCAAAAGCTTCAGCACGCCGAGAAAGAAATTTCACGGCAAGATCACAATTGTCAAAGGATGCAAATTTCAACAATCAAATCTTCAAAAGTTGCAACTCCCGGTACCAAAAATTTCCACCATTTTGATTCTGTTGTCTGCAGAAACTCCTCTATAAATTGAGGAGAGTTCTGCAGAAGGAAGAAGTGCAGCAAGAGGTGTGAGGCAAGAGAGAGTTTAGGAGAATTTTTAAAATTTCTTACTTGCAAGAGCTCAAGTGAGCTCCCTTCGCCGGGCCATTTCTTCGTCGACCGGCCACTAGGCTCTGAACCGAGAACGTGTACTCGTTCCTCCATCTTTAGGCTACCAAACCCAACAATCGAAAGGCCGAAACCTTCTCTATATTTTCCCGACCAAAGGCCACAATATCCTTCGGAGGCCAACGTCGAATTCCCGACTTAGCCACCGGCCAACTTACGGCCTTCGTTTCTCACTATCCTTACGACGAAAAAGGATCGAGAAACCACCGTTGTGTAGCCTGATCTATCTCGCACGAGGAAAACTAAGTCGTAGACCTTCGCGGCTAAACCCCATCGCGGAACGACGACCAGAAAAACCCCCGGCGAACAACTTCCATTAGTGCTCACTTGGACAAGGGTAAGTTGACGCCCTTATTTCGATGCATTCCCGTTTCTATTATATTATGGGAAATTTCTGGGGTATAGATGGGAGTGTGGTAAATATTCGTACAAAGTTTCATATCATTTGAACTTCGTTTACTACCCTTTTAAAATTCGAGAAGTCTACTGCCCGTATCTGCTAAAACTGTCGTGAGGCAGATGATTAGGTTAATTATTTCAGTAACCATATGTTGATATTTAGCTCTCAAATTTTTATTCTATGAAGATATATGTGTTAGCTATCTACATATAAAATTTGAGCTCATTCAGGTAACGTTTGCTATTTTTCAAAAATCTGGACTTTCAGTTGGCAGAAACTGCCGAATCTGGTAGGCGATGGGAAAATCGCTATATCTCTTAAACTACTTGGAGTTTTTCAACATACTTTTTTTTTAATTAAACTAGACTCAAAGAGGTTTCGATTGATATAAAATTAGACTCCATACGAGTTCGGAGTAAAAGCAGTTTATTAGTTGAAGTTGAATATATACAGTTTTGTTGAGATGGAAATGATTCAAAATAATTCCTATTAAGGATTTTAAAGTTTTATTGTTGATAAAATATCACTTTTAGTTTATAAATGAACTATTGAGATATAGAAATATTTTGAGAAAGATTTCATGAGAACTTGTTGGTAAAATTATATTAGATGGAATAGTTGATAAATGAAATATTAAAGATTTATTAATTAAATGGTTAAAATATTAAAATTATTAGATCTTCTCGAAAATTTCTTTTTATAGTTAACTCCTTTTATTATTTTAAAATATTTTTACAAATGTTCCTAAAATCTCACAATGAAATTTTCATCAGGAATTAATGTTTAGAATTTATTAATGACTTATTAGTTCTTTTAATAGTAGCAATATATATATATTGATTGGCATTATTAAATGGGGAAAAGGAAAATATTTTATGAATTATTCTTTATTTATAATGGATAAATAAATGAATAATATAAAATGGGCTTTCCTACATCCTCAAAGGTACATGAAGTATTTCGATAAAAGAAGAACGATTGTATATGAGTTAGATACAGTCGTTTAAGGAAATATGGGTAGTTAGAGAAATGAGTGAATAGTGATTCACTGCATTTGTTGTTATCTTTTCTATTATTCACTCGAACACATGTTTCGTGTTATCAAAGGTTCAAATAAACAAAAGCGCCTGAGTAACCTATCGCGCTAAGGAAAGAGAATCATTGTCTTAAGTAGCAAAACACTGCAATCAGGTAGGCATTACTTTCATATATATCAAATGAGTTTAAATGTTACGTTCAAGCAAGTTATTTCATGACAAAATCTTTGAATTGATGTTATTTCAAGTATTGTCTTGCCATAAAATGTTTCAATTTCAGTATGATATCTATCTGATATGGCTTTGCCAATTATCATGTAATCGAATTCGAGTCTTGAGCAGTTGATAGCTATCCTGCCTTGGCTAGTGTACACCAGTGACCGTGAGTCATCTAGCGGGTTGGCCGATCAAGTGACCGTGAGAGGTGGCCACCTCTCCGGCACACAGATTCAGATATGATAGATTACAAAAGAACTTAGTCTGATCAGACGAACTTTAGAATCACAAATGAATTTAGTATGCTTAGGGCCTTTTTAAGTAAAAACCCTTGGTTATACTATTGAAATGGCATGACAATTTACAGTTATTATGTATGTATATGATTTTCGGCATATGTCTACTGAGTACTTTGTACTCAGCCCTGCATGTATTTCTAAATGTGCAGGTTGAGCAGTGATGAGTGATGATGGGGTGTCGTGCGGAGCTTTGTCATATTTACTAAATAAACTCTTGGCGATACATGTCTTCATACATGTATCACGTTCTCATTTCCGCTGCGAACACTCAGTTATGATGCAGTTTATCCTATTATGTTGGATTGTCAAATCAAGTTATTGTATAAACACTTAAATCGGATACTCATGACCGATTACTCGTTATTATCTATATATATGTGTGACTTATTCTCATATGATGTCTAAATCTTAATTTAATTCATTTATAATTATTTATCACCCCTTTCTGTCCCCTCTCCTAATTTCCCTTCCCTAGTCACGGTTTCCCGGCTTACCTATCCTTAGTTAAGTCCGGTCGTGACAGAATGGTATCAGAGCAGTTCGTTTGCTCTGAACCCAAGAGTTATCCCAAAATTTATTCTTTACTGAATACTAGTGTTAGAAAGGTCAGTTGACAAAAGCTCAGCACCTCATCACAACATCCTGCTCAACAGAGAAACAGAGGTAAATATTTATTAAATGTTGAGAAAGTTGTATTTTCAAATGTTTGTACAAGTGCTTAAATCTCATGCTATATGATTGAGTAGATTCCTTGATGAACTTAGATGCGTTAGAAATGTTTGATCACTCTTACAAAGAACATAGAAGCAAAACATATACATGAGTTTAGTTATCATTCACTACAGTTGAAGTGAAAAACACAATAGAAGAAAGAAAATCAGGCGTCACTCGAGGATGTATAAAGATAGAGACATGACGGAGCGTGTCACTCATGATGATACGGGCATAGTTCGAATTGTTCAAACATATCAACTATTGCCTTACCCAATAAATTTATTATATATAGCTCGTAGTGACAAAAGTGCATTGAATGATTTACTATTTGTGCAATGAGTTGAATCTCTTTCAACCCTTAAAATTTCAATACATATGTAAGTATTGGGATTATGACTGCACGATCTAGGACTTGTGAATTATTAATTATGCATAAGTCAGAGATTAAGACCAATATTACTTATGATATGATCACGACTTGTGTTGTTAATACATGAGAGTAATTAGAAACCTACTGCTATAATAACTTATTATGAGTTTAATTATAGAACGTCATTCTTTCAAAGATGGCAAGAACACGACGCACCGCTAGAAAGCAAATGACGAGGCGACCAAGTCCTGAAAGTATCCTCAGGGAATACCGAACCTACACACGTTGTTGGAGAGATGACCTAGGAGAGTTCCTCGCCCATTATTATCGACTGTGGAAAGCTGCACATCCCCATGGAGCCACTGGTTATGACGGGATCATGCGCTTGATCTTATTACTTCCACCAGACTGGCAGGGATGGGCTACAGAGCTCGCAGGTGACTACGTACTACACTGCAGAAGAGTCGTTTGATCCAGAAGGCGATTTTCCACGGTTCATCGCAGCAATTCACTACACCTATGATGCCTTTGGCAGAGCATTCAGGGGACCATATATGAGGCCAGGAGACCTTGCTCCTGTTGGAGTTCGTCCGGAAGAAAGGACCCCACTTATGCCTACTCAAGCTCCTATAACAGCAGATCCACCCATCCCAGTGCAGAGTGTTTCCCCACAACTGTCTGTTCTCGGTCGTCGATGCCGAAACGACTTCGAGGCCGGGACATCACGTCCAAAAACCCAAAGGAAAGAGACGCCACCACCCCAATCACCAGTCGGTACACCCCCGATACAGCCACCTCCACCAGGGGAAGAGGACCCCATTTACAGTGCGGCCATGAAACAATTAGAAGAAGTCTTGCGTCAAGCACGCGAACTTATTGATAAGGGCAAAGCCCTGGCATGCACTGACAACGATGAAGGTGAGATCTTGCGCCAGGCACTCAAGACTGCTGAAAAGGGGAAAGCTCCAGCCCACGATGACACTGGGGGAAGTAGGAAGAAAACTCCAGGCAAGGCGAGTTGGAAGCCACTACCTGCTCAGCCTCTTTCCCTTAAGAAGGGTGCTACGACCTCCGATGCAGGAACGCCCTGCAAGGATGTGGTGAAAATCCGACTTCTCGGTGGTCGTGTTCAGCTCGGGGCAGAGGGTGAGGAAACAGAGGACTACTACCTGGATATCGACTCCGAAGAGGATCCGGAGGAAGACCCAGAAGAGGATCCGGAGGAAGACCCAGAAGAGGATCCGGAGAAGGGCAAGTCTGCTAGCTCCCATGGATCGATAGTCTAGGGCAGTTGTATTTGCTTGTATGATGTATCTCGAACTCGTGGGTTGTAATATTCATCTATCTAGGAAGTTGTTACTACAGGAACGGTAACTACCTATGGACCGTTCTATAACTCCATATTATTCGAAGAGGCCTCTAGGAGGCAGAATCTTTAAGTACTTATATATATAAATTCACGCCTTCAGTAAATTCGTGTGTTAAGTACTTATTATATTTTGTTGATTTAAAAGTTTTGCATACGATATAGCTAGTACAAGGAATTGAAGAAGCAATGAACGAGTGTTAGAATACATCTACCATGTACTAATAAACATATTATATTGACTTATCAGAATGCCACCAAAGAGAGGACGTCCAAGAGGTGGGAGAAGAATCCCACAAAATGATGAAAGAGGTCCAGAACCAGGGCCAGAACCAGAAATAGCTCCACAACCAATACGGCCAGAACGTAGAATAGAGGAATTGTTTTTACGTCAAAACCCACCTGTATTCAGCGGTACAGGAGATCCAGGTGAGGCTGAAACTTGGGTGCGTGCAATCGAACGCATCTTCAACTTTCTGCGCTGCACCGACCAGGAACGTTTAACCTGTGTATCTTTCCAACTGACGGGATCGGCTGACTTCTGGTGGGAAGCCAGAATGAAGACAATGACAGCTGATCAACTAGAAAACCTCACCTGGGAGCAGTTCAAGATTGGGATATATGATAAATATATACCCAAAAGTTACCGAAAGAAGAAAGAGATGGAATTCTATAACCTGAAACAGGGGAGGATGACGGTTACACAGTATGATAGGATGTTTTGCGACATGTCCAGATATGCCCCAGAACTAGTTGATACAGACGAGAAAATGGCTGAAAAATTTTGTGCCGGTCTGAGGCATGAAATCAGAATGGCTTTGGCTAGTCATGGAGGGTTGTCGTATACTGAATCCCTCAGTAGAGCTCTAGACATTGAGGCAGCAATGCCATGGGAAAGACCAGTGGCAACACCTATGCCACCACCCCCACAAGCCCAATCCCAGAACTACAAAGGGAAACGAAAATGGGAAGGCAATTACAATGGCCAAACTGAGAAGAAACCATGGCAGGGACAACCACCCCAGCAACAGGGCTTTGGAAGGCAAGTTGCTCCTAATCAGGCAGGGGAACAACCAACTAGAAAACTTCACCCTGCCCAAAGTGCAACAAAAACCATGGTGGAATCTGCAAGGCTGGCAGTGATAGTTGTTACATCTGTAACCAGAAGGGGCATTATGCAAATCGTTGCCCAAATAAGCAACACGGGATGAGCTTAAGGCCAAACCCACCATTCCAAGGCCCCACATCTGAGAGCTATCCAAGCTGCTACCCCAAGCCACGTCATCTGCAATTGCCGCAGCCTCAACAATCACATCAACCACAGCTGCCACAACCACAGCCACGTCAGCAGCAACAAAAGATGCAACCGTATCACGCAAGAGCCTATGCTATCAAACAGAACCAGCCCGAGAAAAACCAGGGAAACCTGGCAGGTATGGGCATGCTACTCAACACACCTGTTGTACTTCTGTTTGATACGGGTGCTTCACATTCTTTCATTGCAAGTGCATGTGTGGACACCCTAGGACTCAAAATAGAAAGATCTAATCAGGACATGAGTATCTCTTCACCAATAGGAGGAACAATGACAGTAACGCATGTTTGCTCGAACTTAGAATTGAACATAGGATCACTAGAGGTCATAGCAAACAATGTATATGTTATACCGATGTCGGACGTAGATATAATCCTAGGAATGGATTGGCTAGCTGAAAACTACGCTACAATCTTATGCAAGGAGCGGAAGATCTCTTTCAAATTTCCAGAAAAAAATGCTTGGGAATTTCACGGGATAAGAATGGGTAGGAGAATACCAATTATATCCACCCTACAAGCAAGAAAGATGATGAATAAGAAGGACTCTCAGGCATTCCTCGTGTACCTAAACGGGAAAGCTGAGACAAAAAGAGCAATTGAAGATGTGGATATCGTACGAGAATTCCGTGATGTGTTTCCAGAAGACTTGCCAGGATTGCCACCTAATAGGCAAGTGGAATTTACCATAGACTTAGAACCGGGAGCGGCGCCAGTATCAAAGGCACCGTATAGGATGGCTCCAAAAGAATTGGAGAAACTAAAAATTCAATTGCAGGAACTACTGGACCTAGGTTTCATCAGACCTAGTGTATCCCCATGGGGAGCACCAATTTTGTTTGTCAAAAAGAAAGATGGCACCTTGAGAATGTGCATTGACTATAGAGAGCTGAACAAGCTAACACTCAAGAACAAATATCCTTTGCCAAGGATAGATGATTTGTTTGACCAACTTAGGGGTGCGAGTGTATTTTCAAAAATCGACTTGAGATCTGGCTATCATCAACTGAAGGTCAGACAAGAAGATATACCCAAAACTAGCTTTTCGAACAAGGTATGGCCACTACGAGTTCGTAGTTGTGCCATTCGGGCTAACAAATGCACCAGCTGTATTCATGGATCTCATGAATAGGGTTTTTCACCCCTACTTGGACAAGTTCGTCTTAGTGTTCATAGATGACGTCCTCATCTACTCCAAAAATGAAGAAGAACATAAAGAGCATTTGAGGACCACTCTACAAACGCTAAGGAATGAACGACTCTACGCCAAATTCAGCAAATGCGAGTTTTGGCTGAGAGAAGTCACATTTCTAGGACACATCGTATCATCAGAAGGAATCAAGGTAGATCCTGCTAAAGTGGAAGCAGTACAAGAATGGAAGTCGCCAACAAATCCAAACGAGATCAGGAGTTTCTTAGGATTGGCTGGCTATTATCGAAGGTTTATTGAAGGATTTTCGAAAATAGCAAGGCCAATGACGCAACTGCTCAAGAAGGGGATCAAGTATACTTGGACGGACGAGTGTGAGGAGAGTTTCCAAAAACTCAAGAAGATGCTAACTACTGCGCCGGTTTTAGCAGTCCCCGAACCAGACAAAGAATATGTAATCTACACGGATGCGTCCAAAAATGGACTAGGTTGCGTGTTGATGCAAGATGGCAAGGTAATAGCATATGCATCACGACAACTTAGACCTCATGAGTTGAATTATCCGACTCATGATCTGGAACTAGCTGCAGTAGTACATGCATTAAAAATCTGGAGACATCACCTATATGGAGTTAGGTGTGAGATTTTTACTGATCACAAAAGTCTGAAGTACTTTTTCGAGCAAAAAGATCTAAACATGAGACAAAGGAGATGGCTCGAATTAGTAAAGGACTATGACTGTGGTATTAACTACCACCCAGGCAAGGCTAATGTAGTAGCCGACGCATTAAGCCGAAAAGTCTCGTCAAAATTAGGACATCTTCTCACGAGAGAAGTTGAGCTTATAAAAGAATTTGACAAGATGAAGATAGAAGTGATTAAACCATCTGGAACTATAGCAGGCGTTGTTGCGACAATACCTAGTTTAAGAAAAATGGTGGTAGAAGCACAAAGAAAGGATGAGAAGATGGAAAAATTACGGGAAAAGATAAGATTAGGAGATCTCAAAGATTTCCAAGAAGCACCAGACAATGCCATACTCTTTGAAGGAAGGATATGCATTCCTCAAGATGCAGAACTTAAGAATAAAATCTTGAGCGAAGCCCATGATACCCCTTATACTGCCCACCCGGGAAGTACTAAGATGTATCAAGATCTAAAAGAGAATTTCTGGTGGGAAGGAATGAAACGAGATGTAGCCTCGTTTGTTGAACGATGTCTTGCTTGCCAGCAAGTGAAAGCCTTACACCAAAGGCCTTACGGGGAACTACAACCCTTGGAGATACTGGAATGGAAATGGGATGATATAGCAATGGGCTTCGTCACAGGATTGCCAAGATCCAAGCGAGGTAACACGGCTATATGGGTCATTGTGGACAGACTTACGAAGTGTGCGCACTTTATACCAATCCCAATCACCTATGGATCCGACAAGTTAGCTCAACTTTATGTTAGAGAAATTGTGCGTTTGCACGGAGTGCCAAAGTCAATTACATCGGACAGAGATTCCAAGTTCACATCCAGATTCTGGATCAGTTTACAAAAAGAACTGGGCACAAGATTGAATTTTAGTACAGCTTTTCACCCACAGACAGATGGTCAGTCTGAAAGAACGATTCAAACATTGGAGGATATGCTGAGGACAGTAGTGCTAGACCAGGGTGAAAACTGGGAGCACATTTTGCCACTCATCGAGTTTGCATATAATAATAGTCACCAAGCGACTATCGCTATGGCACCCTACGAAGCACTGTATGGGAGAAAGTGTAGATCGCCACTTTATTGGGATGAAGTGGGCGAGAGAAGAATCCTAGGGCCAGACACAATAGGTGAAATGATTGAAATCGTTCGCCAAATCCGACAGAGGATTAAGGAGGCCCAGGATAGACAAAAGTCATATGCTGATAAACGCCGAACTGACTTACAATTTGAGAATGGAGAAAAAGTCTTTCTGAAAGTTTCTCCATCAAAAGGGATCATTAGGTTCGGAGTTAAAGGGAAACTTAGACCCCGATTTATAGGACCCTATGAGATCCTAGAAAGAATAGGCCCAGTGGCTTACAGGCTGGCATTACCGCCAAGCCTAGGAAATGTCCATAATGTTTTCCACGTATCACAACTTAGGAAGTACGTTTTCGATCCAAAGCACGTGATACACCAAAATGAGATGATCCTTAATCCAGACCTGAGCTATGAAGAAAGACCCGAAGCGATTTTAGATAAAAAGGTGCAACAACTCCGAAATAAATCAATCACCTCAGTGAAAGTTCTTTGGAGGCACCATGGACAAGAAGAAGCTACGTGGGAGCTCGAAGACAAGATGAAAGAAAAATATCCAGAGTTGTTTAACGAAGGTATGCAAATTTCGGGACGAAATTTATTTTAAGGGGGTTAGTATGTGATGCCCCGCTCTTTTAAATACATATTAGATTAAATATGTGCATTAGTTATAAAATTCTTTTAATTATTTATGGTGATTATTTTGTTCAGATAATATTATTTCAGCAAAAGTCTGTATAAGAGATACAGAGCTGCGATTTAATATTCAGTCATGAATGAAACCAATAATTAAATTTATTGGTTTAACTATACGTTTGAGACTTTGTTTTACCAGTTTATTGATTTAATCAATATTATTAGAAAATTTAGATTTATAACCGATTTTATAAATCGTGTTATTTAAATCAAATTGCTAGAATTATAACTTGAGATCATATGCATAATAATTTTATTATTTCGCGTTATATGTGTTAAGGTATTAAGTCGCGGATTAATTCCGACTTTCACGTATTAAATCTCAAGATTGAGGATTTAATTTATATAAATACTACGAGTATTTATTAAACGAGAATTGGCGAATTATTACAGGAACTAGGAGAAACTAGATCACGGCACTACACGTATGTCTCGATTTTTCATCCAACACATCAATTCCTACACTATTTCCTACACTATTCCCTACACTATTCCCTACACTATTCCACCTTCCCCTCCAACACCTCATTACTGCAACAATTTTTTTAAAGTTGCATTATCTTCATGCATGTGTAATTGCTCCATTTTACTACATTTTCTTCCATCTTAAACTCTTCTGCAAAAAGTTCAATTTATCACCAACTCTCTCCTACAACTATTCATCTTCAATTTTCAAAAGCTTCAGCACGCCGAGAAAGAAATTTCACGGCAAGATCACAATTGTCAAAGGATGCAAATTTCAACAATCAAATCTTCAAAAGTTGCAACTCCCGGTACCAAAATTTCCACCATTTTGATTCTGTTGTCTGCAGAAACTCCTCTATAAATTGAGGAGAGTTCTGCAGAAGGAAGAAGTGCAGCAAGAGGTGTGAGGCGAGAGAGAGTTTAGGAGAATTTTTAAAATTTCTTACTTGCAAGAGCTCAAGTGAGCTCCCTTCGCCGGGCCATTTCTTCGTCGACCGGCCACTAGGCTCTGAACCGAGAACGTGTACTCGTTCCTCCATCTTTAGGCTACCAAACCCAACAATCGAAAGGCCGAAACCTTCTCTATATTTTCCCGACCAAAGGCCACAATATCCTTCGGAGGCCAACGTCGAATTCCCGACTTAGCCACCGGCCAACTTACGGCCTTCGTTTCTCACTATCCTTACGACGAAAAAGGATCAAGAAACCACCGTTGTGTAGCCTGATCTATCTCGCACGAGGAAAACTAAGTCGTAGACCTTCGCGGCTAAACCCCATCGCGGAACGACGACCAGAAAAACCCCCGGTGAACAACTTCCATTAGTGCTCACTTGGACAAGGGTAAGTTGACGCCCTTATTTCGATGCATTCCCGTTTCTATTATATTATGGGAAATTTCTGGGGTATAGATGGGAGTGTGATAAATATTCGTACAAAGTTTCATATCATTTGAACTTCGTTTACTACCCTTTTAAAATTCGAGAAGTCTACTGCCCGTATCTGCTAAAACTGTCGTGAGGCAGATGATTGGGTTAATTATTTCAGTAACCATATGTTGATATTTAGCTCTCAAATTTTTATTCTATGAAGATATATGTGTTAGCTATCTACATATAAAATTTGAGCTCATTCAAGTAACGTTTGCTATTTTTCAAAAATCTGGACTTTCAGTTGGCAGAAACTGCCGAATCTGGTAGGCGATGGGAAAATCGCTATATCTCTTAAACTACTTGGAGTTTTTCAACATACTTTTTTTTTTAATTAAACTAGACTCAAAGAGGTTTCGATTGATATAAAATTTGACTCCATACGAGTTCGGAGTAAAAGCAGTTTATTAGTTGAAGTTGAATATATACAGTTTTGTTGAGATGGAAATGATTCAAAATAATTCCTATTAAGGATTTTAAAGTTTTATTGTTGATAAAATATCACTTTTAGTTTATAAATGAGCTATTGAGATATATAAATATTTTGAGAAAGATTTCATGAGAACTTGTTGGTAAAATTATATTAGATGGAATAGTTGATAAATGAAATATTAAAGATTTATTAATTAAATGGTAAAAATATTAAAATTATTAGATCTTCTCGAAAATTTCTTTTTATAGTTAACTCCTTTTATTATTTTAAAATATTTTTACAAATGTTCCTAAAATCTCACAAATGAAATTTTCATCAGGAATTAATGTTTAGAATTTATTAATGATTTATTAGTTCTTTTAATAGTAGCAATATATATATATTGATTGGCATTATTAAATGGGGAAAAGGAAAATATTTTATGAATTATTCTTTATTTATAATGGATAAATAAATGAATAATATAAAATGGGCTTTCCTACATCCTCAAATGTACATGAAGTATTTCGATAAAAGAAGAACGATTGTATATGAGTTAGATACAGTCGTTTAAGGAAATATGGGTAGTTAGAGAAATGAGTGAATAGTGATTCACTGCATTTGTTGTTATCTTTTCTATTATTCACTCGAACACATGTTTCGTGTTATCAAAGGTTCAAATAAACAAAAGCGCCTGAGTAACCTATCGCGCTAAGGAAAGAGAATCATTGTCTTAAGTAGCAAAACACTGCAATCAGGTAGGCATTACTTTCATATATATCAAATGAGTTTAACTGTTACGTTCAAGCAAGTTATTTCATGACAAAATCTTTGAATTGAAGTTATTTCAAGTATTGTCTTGCCATAAAATGTTTTAATTTCAGTATGATATCTATCTGATATAGCTTTGCCAGATATCATGTAATCGAATTCGGGTCTTGAGCAGTTGATAGCTATCCTGCCTTGGCTAGTGTACACCAGTGACCGTGAGTCATCTAGCGGGTTGGCGGTCAAGTGACCGTGAGAGGTGGCCACCTCTCCGGCACACAGATTCAGATATGATAGATTACAAAAGAACTTAGTCTGATCAGACGAACTTTAGAATCACAAATGAATTTAGTATGCTTAGGGCCTTTTTAAGTAAAAACCCTTGGTTATACTATTGAAATGGCATGACAATTTACAGTTATTATGTATGTATATGATTTTCGGCATATGTCTACTGAGTACCTTGTACTCAGCCCTGCATGTATTTCTAAATGTGCAGGTTGAACAGTGATGAGTGATGATGGGGTGTCGTGCGGAGCTTTGTCATATTTACTAAATAAACTCTTGGCGATACATGTCTTCATACATGTATCACGTTCTCATTTCCGCTGCGAACACTCAGTTATGATGCAGTTTATCCTATTATGTTGGATTGTCAAATCAAGTTATTGTATAAACACTTAAATCGGATACTCATGACCGATTACTCGTTATTATCTATATATATGTGTGACTTATTCTCATATGATGTCTAAATCTTAATTTAATTCATTTATAATTATTTATCACCCCTTTCTGTCCCCTCTCCTAATTTCCCTTCCCTAGTCACGGTTTCCCGGCTTACCTATCCTTAGTTAAGTCCGGTCGTGACAAGCTATCTCTCCATCGAGGTATGTTATTTATATAAGAAACATGAATTAGAAGTTGTATGTGTTTAAATTGCATATTCTTAAATGCGTGCAGAAATGATTATTCGGTAAATATTTGATGGAATATTTTATTTGAGTTTCTCATATGAGTTTCTCACAAGGAATGGATGATAAAATGCATATATTGTTATGCATTAAAGATATGCTTCAATATCATAGTTGATTTCTTCTATGCATTATAATTGAAAAATATGTGATTACTTTTATGACAAAAGAAAATGATAAGAAAAGGATATAGTGAAATGATGACATTGAATAATCCAAATATTGCATTGAAGTTAGTTATGTTAGTTGATAGAAAGACTTATTAAGGATATCTTTTATGACAGATGGCAACTAGAACCCGAGGTAGAAACAACGGAAACCTTGAGAATGAGGAACTAGTTAATCATATCCCAATTCATGATACCGAAAATATGTTCAGGAAATAACACCCTCCAACTTTTGAGGGCCTAGGTGATCCTGTAGACGCCGAAAAATGGGTTAGAACGATAGAAAGAATCTTTGCCTATGTAAGGTGTGACGATAAAGAGAAGGTAATTTGTGCAAAATACCAAATGGTTGATGAGGCTGACTTTTGGTGGGAGTCAGTAGAAAGGACTATGACTCAGGCACAAAAGAACACTTTGACTTGGGAAGGCTTCAAGGAAAAGCTGTTTGAAAAATTTATTCCACAATGCTATAGGCAAAAGAGACAGAATGAGTTTTGGAATTTAAGGCAGAGAAAGAATACAGTAATAGAATATGATCGTGAATTTAATCGATTGTCAAGATACAATCCACAACTGGTGGATACTGATGAAAAGAAAGCAGACAAATTCAGAAAAGGACTGCATCCTGATATTGCAATATCATTGGTTAGTCAAGGAACACTAACCTATGCCCAATCACTAACAAGGGCTTTGAACATTGAGTCATTATTACGAAAAGAAAGAGAGAAGAAACCTATACAACAATTTGATGGAAATAGGGAAAAGAGAAAGTGGGAAGCCGAATCGTTCGCAGAAGGAAATTCGAAAAGAAATTTTTTTAGAGAACCACCACCACAACAATCACAACAACAACAACTGCAGTTTCAGCAACAACTACGACAACCGCAGCAGCAAAACCAACAATACCCTCAACAGTGGGGATTTCAGGGACAAAAACCTGTGTGTCCCCGGTGTAACAAACCTCACTTAGGAGAATGTCGGATGGGGACAAATGTTTGCTTTAAATGTGGAAGACCACGACACATGGTTAAAGATTGCACCAATAGAAAAGAGTTAAAACAAAGCAAACAACAACGAGCCCGGTCCCCAAGTTGAGT
Source organism: Salvia miltiorrhiza (assembly GCF_028751815.1). Taxonomy (NCBI): domain Eukaryota; kingdom Viridiplantae; phylum Streptophyta; class Magnoliopsida; order Lamiales; family Lamiaceae; genus Salvia; species Salvia miltiorrhiza. Next base: position 4,149,337 of record NC_080387.1, on the reverse strand, counting down.
GACCAAGGTATGTCAATTTCGAGGACGAAATTTTTATAAGGAGGGAGGGATGTAACACTCCGATTTTTTCATAGAAAAATATTAAATTATTTTCTAGAATATTTGATGGAATTTGAAGGAATTTATGATTCATTTAATCTTAGAATGAGTTAGATTGACAACTGAAAAAAAAATGCATTATTTTTAAATAATAAATTTCTTTTATCATGATTCCAATTTCTTCACCTTTATAATTAATATACATGTAAAATGTTTTAAATATATATATAATTGTTATTATAGATATATGTATTATATAATTAAGTTAGTTAACCATTTTTAATTTATATACATATACGTAAACTATTAATAGTTAATTAAATGTACATATATATATATATATATAGTAAATAAGTTGCCACCTAGAATACATACTGTCATATGCATGCATATTAAATATATTTGATAGTGTTATTTTTTGATTGAGATTGAGGATGGGCGTTTTTCTCTCTAGGGTTTCTCTTAAACCCTAGTTCTGCCGCCTACGTTCTCGGCGCCGGTTTCCGCTCCGGCGATGGCGGGCCTCTCCGATCGATCAGCTCTCAACCTTCCCCCAATCTCCAACAATTTTCAGTCACCCACTGATGTTGTTTCTCCTCTCTCGCATGGTAAACGCTCTAGTTCTGCTGGTACTCATTCCATTACAACACAAAAACTGGCTGCTTCTAGTTCTGCTGTTGCTGTTGTTTCTAGTTCGAACACTGATATTGTTAGGGCTGAGCAATCAACGATTGGTCTCCCTTCTCTCCCCTTGCGAGAAAAGGCATCAAACTTTAATTCTGAAGGGCCGAACCCTAGAAAGCAAGGCGTGCTTGATTCGGCTGTTGCTATAGACAAAGGAGATTATCCTGGTCTGCATGGGTCGGCTGTTGCTGTCGACAACGAAGTTTCTACTGGTCCGGCTGTTGTTGGCGCAAGCAATCGACAGTTGGCCACCAATACTGATGGGAGTCGACGATCTTATGCCATGATTACGGCACCTACTATTGCTAAGCGGCCGGAGGTTCCCGCTCATCGTTTTACTGCTCTTCGTGCTTATGATTCTGGCCACGGGTATGTGTTGTCTTTGCCTTCGGAATTTTGCAAAACCCGTGTTGAGGAATACAAGTTTGCTTTGATTGGAAGATTGCTTCTCAAAAAAGGAGACAAGCCGCGTTCGACTTTGGATTTGAAACACAAACTCCAAGGTTTTTGGAAAATTTCCTCAGAGTGGAAACTCATACCTATGTGTAAGGGTTTCTATGTGCTCAAATTTCAGAATATGGAGGACAAAAAGATGGCGAAAGCTCGGACCCTTTGGAATTTGTCGCATGGAATTTTCCGTATGCGTGAGTGGACTAAAGGCTTCAATCCCTACAAGGAAGTTTCTTCTCTTTGCCATGTTTGGATTAGAATTTATTATCTTCCTGTGGAATTTTGGCATCCTGAAGTCATTACGGCGATAGGCAATGTGGTTGGAACGACGATTAAAATTGTTGGAGCCTCTGCTTATGGTGATGTTGGTCATTTTGCCCGCTTGCTTGTGGAAGTCGATCTTGCGCTTCCTTTACAGGAATCTATGCATGTGCAAGGAGATGATGGCTCTTATTATGTTGAATTTTATTATGAGCAACTTCATTTTTTCTGTTCTCACTGCAAGATTACAGGTCATTCCGTCGACAAATGTAAGAAGTTTAACAAGCCGGAGGAGAAAAAGGAGGATGTTGAGAAGCCGGCTGAAGTTGAGGTCATGCCGGAGGGGGAACGTCAGTTGAAAACTTCTGAGGAGATGAAGGATGATGGTTTTAGGAGGGCAAAGAAAATCTCACACTGGAAGCCTAGAGGAACGTATGATGTAGCTGCTGATAATGGCTTTGCCGCGCTCGCTCAGGAGGAGAATGTGATGCAAGAGGCAAGGATTTCGGGACCGGAGTTACTCCATGCTGTTGTTAAACCTTGCGGGAAGGAGAGCGAGGGATTTGTTGAGGATTGTTCTTCAGACGAGGAGGAACGTGAGGAAGAAGTGTATAGCTCTCAGCGGCAGCAGATGAACGTGAGGATTGTTGAGGAAGATGAGCAGTAAGGGATATATCTTTTGGAGCAGGCCGATGACCAACAGGAGGAGGAAGTTCACCCTGCTGTCTTTGAACGGAAGAGGTCGCCGTCTCCGGTTTCGGGATAGCACACACCGAAGGGCACATTACACTAGATCATTGGCGCTCAGGCCGAGCATCTTGCTACCTCCAGCGAGAGAATACATGATTGGCAACAACCAAGGGAGGAGAGGCAACGGAGCAGCGATGTGAACACCTTTAATTCTCCCATGGATATGCAGCAGCCGAGCATGGAGATGCAGCAGCAGCAGGTGAAGTTTTCTGATCAGCTGCAGCAGGTGACGTCCGATCAGCAGCAGCAGCAGGTGAAGTCTCCAGATCAGCAGCAGCAGATGAAGTTTCCTGATCAGCAGCAGCAGTCTCAGCAGCAGCAGCAGGTGATTGCCGATCAGCAGCAGCAGAGGACGCCCGATCAGCAGCCTCAGCTTCAGTCCGATGATAAGATCGCAGTCGATGATCAGAACGCAGTGGCTAAACAACAGGATCAGGGGACGACTTTGGATAGTCGGCGAACGACGGGTTTGGCTCTTGAAAATGTTCAGAGAGTTGCCTCTTCGGCTTTGCAAAATTCTTTGGAGCAACCTAAGAGGCCGAGAGGAAGACCTCCCAAGTCGGAGCAAATTCGTAAGCCTATTGTGGAAAATAGTATTAAAGGACGCTTAAGGAAGCCTCCGGAGGTGCCCAATGCCAGATCTGAACAGATTATTCAAAATAAGCTCAAAGCTTCCTTTGATGCTGGCAATAATCCTAGAGATTATGTGGTGGATAGAAGCGGATCTTCCAGTGCTAGATCTATGAGCAACATCGCGTCGCAAAGTTGGGCGGATGAAGTGGAAGTGGGGATTAACCCCGCCTTCTCCTCTTAACCTCATGAATGTTATTGCTTGGAACGTCCGGGGTATGACGGACGAGTCTAAGCGCCTCCTTTGGGAGCACTGTCGTACTTTTTCTCCTATTATTGTGGGTATTATTGAACCGAAGGCGAATATCAGAAATTCTAACCACAATTATTGGTCTTCTCTTAATTTGGTCCCTGCTTTTCAGAATGAGCGGCATGACAGGTGCTCGAACATTTGGGTTTTACATCATCCTGACGTGGCGTTCAGATTGGTTTTTTCTTCGGAGCAGACGGTCATTGCGGATTGTCATTGGAACTCTTTTGATTTTCGGGTGGCGATTGTTCATGGTGCCTCTACTCATGTTGAGAGGAGGTCTTTGTGGGCGGATCTCATTAATTTTACTGCTGACAGCATGGTGATTTTAGGGGATTTTAATGCTGTTAAAGGTGCCCACGAGAGGCTCAGTAGTTGTATGCCTAGTCAGGCTTCTTGCAGAGAGTTCTGTGACTTTATTGATTGCACTGGTTTTATTGAGTCGGCTATTTCTGGGCTTCGGTTTACTTGGTCTGGTCGACGTTTTATGCCTCGACATGTGGAGTCTTTTCTTGATCGTGCTTTATACTCGGAGTTGTTTTCCTCTTTGTGGAATTCTGTTCATACTCTGAACCTGGCTAGATTGACTTCTGACCACTCTCCGATTGTGTTTCAGTGCAGTTTACTGCCCCAAACCAGACATAGATTTTTCAGATTTTTAAACATGTGGGCGATGCATCCGACTTTCCATGCTTTGGTGGAGGATTCTTGGAGACAAGATACTGGGGTCCTGTGTCCGATTTATAAGGTTATGTTTATGTAACACCCCGTACTTTTTCCTTATGTTGTGAGATAGTGTCTTAACACTATTGAGAGAACTGAGATGTCGAGATTCGAGAAATGAGCTGAGATAGAGATGCTGATTGAATTGGGTTGAGATTTTAATTTTATTTCCGATTACCGGGAATAGATTTACCAGATCCCGAGTTATCAGAGATTGACTGACCTATTAAAGAAAATAGGAATAATGAGTCTGACATAGAGTCGAGGAAGAAAGAGTGAGAACCTTGATGAAAAGAGTCGGACCGAGAGATGTCTAGTTTGTTTGTTTGCCGACTGCTTTAATGTGACATTATGTGAATTTACGTGACTGATCGATTATGTGATTTTCGTGATGAGTGTCACTGTGACCGAGTTATTATGATTTTTATTCGAGACCTTAGCATTTGGAATTTTGATTAAGTTTCCAAAGCAAGTATGGTTTATTTTTATCAAGAACTCGAATGATGCCGGTTTATGAAAATTTTTCCGAGCATAATATTTTTAAATTATTTTTTCTCCTACGAAGAGGAATATTATAATTGAGTGAGTGCACTAATAATAGTGCTATAATGTCACATGAATAATTATACTATGGTATTTTATTAATGAGTGACATTTCCATAGTTATTGTGATTTTTATTTAATCACCCTTCTCACACTTTATTTTAATTTCACTACCATATGTTATATGCCTTAAATGACTAAGTATAGAGATGGAGAGAGTAGAGATTGAGAGTATATTATGGAGAGTGTAGAGATTAGAGAGAGAGAGATCATCCATTAATTGCAAATATTCTCCAAGATTTGGAAATCTCCTTTAAAGATCACAAGATCAAATTCAATCTTGCAAAGCTAATTTCTCTCTCCCTCACTAAAATTTTCGGCCAACACCATCTCTCTCCCTCACACACATTTTCTCCCAACACACACTCATCTTCTCCATTTATCAATTCCACCATTTTCCTCCATTGATGGAAACCTTCGAAGCTTCCTAAAATATTACCAAACACTTCAAATCACTCTAATATCCTCCATAAACCTATTCTATCCACTTATAATCAAGAAAATCCTTGAAGAAGAAGCTCCAAAGTAGAGTGAGAAAGTGAGAATTTTGGTGAGAACTTGGGTAAGTGGCAATGTTTTTTTTTAAATTCTTGCTTGAAGGATGTTGTGTGAGTGTATTCTTGAAAGATGAAGCAAGAAAATCACCCCTCCCTATTCTCCTAAATTTTCGAAAAAAAGGGTCTCCACCCCTTCAAAAAATTTTCTTTTCCTTTTCTTGATTTGGGGTGAAAAATGAGAGTTATGTGATGTGTATTGATGTTTGATATATGTTGTGAAATATGTGTCATGAGATGTGAAACTTTGATGGAGTAATTTGAGTATATGATGACAATTGGAGTTTTTGATGTGGGTTAGTTTACTAAAATTAGGGATATGTGTATATATGCCCTTATTGGTGAATTGATGGTTTTGATGTGAGATTAATTGGTTAAAAATGAAAGATCTATAAGTTGATTAAAGATTTGTATGTGTTTGTAAAAATTTCAAAGAGTTAGTTTAGTAAAAACTAGGACTTTCTAGTCTATGTGTTATTTAAGTGGTTTTGCTTGAGATGTATGTTTTTAAGCATGATAGTAGTGTTTTTGTACATTTGATTAAGTCTATTGTAGGCTAAATAAAATTTTGGCTTATTTTAGTTTGTATGAATTTTTGAGTTTTTATATGATGTGAGTTTGATGCTTTATAAAATGAGGTTTAATTGCTCTATGATCATTATGTGAACTTTATCCTTGTTTTGTTGAGAGTTTTATGTTGATACATGGATTTTCTATAAAATCTAGTTTATATGATAAAAAGAGAGTAAATATGTGAATAATGAGTTATATGATGTAAATGATCATATTTGAGTATTTGAGAAATTTCGAGCATGATATTGAAAAGGAATTTGTTAGATACGTTCGTTGAAATGTTTTCTATGAGATTTGAGTTGATGATGAAAGAAAAGAGTCGAGATTGTATATTACGAGTATTTTGATGTATTCGAATGTTTTTAAGTGCTTTAAGTGCTTAAAATGAGTTTTGATGAGTTTGCATGGTTTAAATGTTGAGTTGAGCATGTTTGCTTGTGTGTATGTTTCGGAGTCGTTTTTCACGACGCGCTGACTCACTGTTTTCGAGGGGTTCTTGATACCCAAACACCCTGAAAATTTTATGGTAAGTATATTTGAGAGTCTTGAGTATACCGGTAAAATTTCAAGTCATTTGGACTTCGTTTTCTATTTTTATAAAATGTAAAACTAAAACTGCTACGTTCTGCCGAATTGTTCGGTGAGTAGCCAATAGAGTCATCGTTTCCAGTAGCTTTCCTTAGCATTCGGGAACCCAAATTTTTATGGTTGAGACCTGAGTGGCTTAGCTAAGTTACCACAAAATTTCAGACCGTTTTGGCAACGTTTACTATTTTAACAAAATCAAACTTTTCGATTGCTAAAAACTGCCGAATAGGGTAGACTGTAGTAAAACAGTCATATCTCCTAAAATACTTGGCGTTTTTGATCCTACTTTTTTTTAAATGAAACTAGACTCAAAGAGGTTTCTTTTGGTATAAGTTACGACCCCAGGAGAGTTCTGTACAGAGTCTGGTGAGGCTTTAAAGTTGAGTCAGTGCAGAGTAAAGCTTGTTTTCGACTTGTCTATGTGTGTTTTTAATATGCTTAAGTGTTTATACTTGTTTATGTGCTTGTTTGCTATGAGTTTGAGTCGAGTTGAGAGTTAAGTCGAAAATTGGACGTGTGAATCCTTAGAAGCCAAGTATACCTAGGGATTGAGTTATAACGGGTAAATAGACGTTGAGTGAGAAGTTAAAGTAAAGAAGAGATTGGATTTAGAAATTGAGTTCTGACTAAGGTTTGTTTTATCACATGAACCTTCGATGACGATGACGATGTGATGATGACATATGAAGGCCCGAGCGAGACGAAGAAGTAAGTTGCCTGATTTCTTTCCAGAATAAGCGAAGGACTTCAGGTGGGCAATATTTTGAGTATACATATATTATCCGAACTTTCTAAAATGATTTTTGATGATTTAATGATGTTATGAGCTTATCAAATGTTTCGAGATAAATGATGTTTGAGAACTGTTTGACTTGCCAATTTTTGATGTTGAGCTTGTATGTTACCCTCTACTGATGAGATGAGACGAATTCGGGTCCTGGGCAGTTGATAGCTATCCTGCCAGGGCTAGTGTACACTGAGGTGACTGTGAGCCGTTGAGCGAATCGGCCGGTCACGGTACTTGAGAGGGAGGCCTACTTCTCAGTACCTTTGATGATGATGAGTTGTAGATGTGGTACATACATGTTGAGATCTTTGACTGCAGTCGTTTACTTATGATGTCATGATTATGAAAACTTCTGTGTATTGCTGAGATGTGGCAAGCTTCAAACTTATAGCTCTAAGAGCACCTTTCTTGTTTTTCGGCTTTTGCCCACTGAGTATTATGTACTCACGCCCTGCATATATTTCTAAATGTGCAGGCTAAGCTGGGAGTGAGATTGGACTGGTGCTGATGGGGGAGAGTTTCAAATGATGTAAATTAAATTACTATTTTGCCTCTACGATAATAGAGTCTTGATGTTTGAATTACTTAGTTTCTTTTGGGATCAAGCAATACACTCGCGGTTATGTGTCTTCATACATATAATCGGTTCGCCTTTTGCTGCGATACTCTGCAAATTATGCTTCCTTATGAAAAATGAACTATACCCGTTTTGTTTTTATTCGTGAAATTCCTAATAATTAAAAAGTTATGACAATGTTGACGATTTTACCCTTGGGCTAATTTTATAAGTTTTTCCTTAGCATGCTTTTACGTGAGCTTCCGCATGACGTTCACCTAGTTCTTCTTATCTTTTATTCTTCAAAAATAGTCGTATCGATACTCGTACCCCACTATTACTAGTGTCGGGTTTTCGGGCTGCGACAGGGTGGTATCAGAGCAGGTCATCTGCTCTGAGTCTATTGCTTGACTAAGTTGAACCCTTGGTTGCTTCTACTCTTTTAAAAATTGAGTACTAGTCTAATTTGGATTCTTAGACTAATTTGAGAAAGTTAGTTTGAAACGAAACCCCAGCACCCCATCTCCTCCGGCTGAAACGAGGTAAGAAGTTGATGTTGTTTCTTGTCGCTTTCTTAATTGAAAGTTGAGTTTGTTTCACTAATGAGTTATGAATTGTTTTGATGACGGAATTGTTTGAGAGGATGGAATCTGATATGAGGCAGTTGATGTGGAATATAAGGAGAAATGTTGAGGCTAGTATAGCTGATGCCCCACCATATCAAACGAGGACGAGTATGTTGTTGATTGAGATGTACCAAGTAAGTTTCGTATCCATTTTCTAATGAACGTGAATTTTTACAGGATGCAGAGTCAAGAGGAGGCATCGATACAGAGACGATACAGCGAGGCGATGCGCCGATGGTTCAGGACTACTGGACTGCGAGAGGGCGATACTCTTGGGGAGTTTCTAGCGCTTTACCACCGACGCTGGTTGGAGGCTAGTGCCCATGGGATAGATGAGGCTGAGGCTATTACTCACCTGATTCCACAGTTGCCACTCGGATGGCAAGACTGGGCGGCTTCGCTGGTGCCGCAGTATATCAGGAGGACTGAGTTTGGGCGGTTAGTGAGCGCCGATTTCCGTGGTTTCATCGCGACGTTGAGCCACCGCTATTTTACTTTTGACGAGCCACCTCCACCGCCGTATGGACAGTTAGAGGGACCAGCCCAGGGAGGGGAGCTAGTTGTTGTGCCCCCACTCCCCGATGAGCCGTTTCCGATTGCACCTCCACCCCCGGTTGATCCGATGCCAGTTCTATCTGAGCCTGTTGTTTCCGAGCCGACTATCTTTGAGACGTATTCTCCAGTGGTAGAGCATGACCCGTTTGCGTTTCTATCACTCATTCCTTTTCCCAGTGCCGAGTTACCGCCTTGGGATTGGACACCGGCGACGGCACCTTCGCCACTTCCACCTGTTGAGTCGGCACAGCCGATTGTTTCCACCGAGCCTGAGATGCAGTATGTCCCCTTCGATCCATATCCGAGGGTTGCCCCGTTGCCTGAGCCTGGCACTTTGGCCTTTCAGACATATATGCATTCGATTTTATACCCACCGTCCCGAGACGCCCAGGAGGGAAGTTCTCGGCCCATACTCCTTGACAGTGATGAGGAGGACCCGGATGAGGAGACTCCAGAGATGACGGTCGGATACGGACGGACTCAGCCGTTGTAGCGTCACACTACAGCCGATGGAGCCGAGACATGGGTACCTGTTCCCGAGGTGCCGGTTTTTGGACCGATGATGGACACTGACGTTGAGGACGAGCCGAGTGATGACAGCGTCTATCGACTGATTGACGAGTACGGGAGTCAGGAGGCAGAGCAGAACGAGGAGACGGAGCCGAGTGAAGAGATGGATGATTACGAGGCGACGAGCAGGGTTGCGGGAGGTGACGACTGGTGACCACGTGTCTTTAGTAGACGCGCATATATGTATAGATGCATAGTTGATATATATATAGGTAGAGAGGCATAGTATAGTGTGTATAGGTAGATAGCATATATCTATAGGTGCTTAGTACCTATGATGCTTGTATAGTTAGAGCATCATTTTAGTATTAGGACCGTTGTATATAGGATCCTACTTTTGTAAAAGACCTCGAGAGAGAGGCAATTTTCCCTATATATATATATACTGAGATGTTGATGATAGTGAGTTTTACTTTCCTTATCAGAGCTTTGAGAATGATGATGCTGATGCATAGTGATAAATGAGAAATAGAGATTGACGAGAATAATGATCGATGATAGACGAAAAATTGAGTAGACGAGAATTTTGAGAGTTTTGAGTTTTTTCAAACGAGATATAGAAGCGAAGTGAGAAAAAGAGAAATCGTTTGTTTGTTTTTTTTATGACGAACGGCTAGTTTTGAGGCCGATAGTTATATGTTTCTTTTCCTGTTTAGTATGCCTCCGAGAAGAAGGGGGAACAGAAGGAACATAGATCGAGAAGAAGAGGAGGAAGAGGAGCAGAGAGATCCCACGCCACCACCTCCCCCACAACAAGAGAGAAGGGTAGAGGAACTTTTTCTGCGACAAAATCCACCAACATTCAATAGATCAGGAGATCCCGCTGAAACCGAGGAGTGGATTCGAAGTATGGAGAGAATTTTTAGATTCCTTCGATGTAATGACGTTGAGCGACTCACGTGTATGTCATATCAACTTAAGGGATCCGCAGATTTCTGGTGGGAAGCGAAGCAGAAGACGATGAACGAGGAGCAGATAGCAGCTCTTACCTGGGAGCAGTTCAAAGAAGCTCTTTGTGAGAAATACATACCCCGAAGCTATCGAAAGAAGAAAGAGATGGAGTTTGTAAATTTGAAGCAAGGGAGTAAGACGGTAGCTGAGTATGACCGACAGTTTTGCGATTTGGCTCGATATGCTCCATATCGAGTGGATACAGATGAAAAGATGTCAAAACTGTTTTGCTCCGGATTAAAGCAAGAGATACGAGTCGTTTTAGCGAGTCAGAGTGCGCTAACCTACGCTGAGGCTTTAAACCGAGCGCTAGACATGGAACTGGCAATGCAGCCAGAGAGACCAAGTCAAAGCTCGATTCCACAGTCAAACCCGAATGTTCAATCGGGAAATCATCCTTTTGCTGGACAAAGCCAAAAGGGCAAGAGAAAATGGGATGACCGAAGTCAAGGTCCCAAGAAGCCGTGGCAGAGTCAGAATGCGCCACCGCAATTTCAGAACAGAGATAAACGACCTTATGTTGGCCCAGCTGCCCCAGCAGCAGGTTTTCAAGGACCGCAAGGATTACTGCCTTGCCTGAAGTGCAATAAACTCCATTTGGGAGAGTGTAAAATGGGACAGAATACCTGTTACACCTGCGGAAAAGTTGGACACTACTCTAACCAATGCCCGAATCGTGGGAGCGGAGGACGACTGAACCAGTTCCGGCCGCAACTCAAAGCAATGGATGGAATCTTACCGCTACTTCCGCCACAACGACAACAGCAAGCCTATCGACCGCGACAGTCAATAAGGCAACCACCAGCCCCGCAGGCAAATCAACAGCATCACCAGAGGGTGTTTGCACTGGATCAGAAGGCACCAGAGAAGAATCAAAGAAATTTGACAGGTATAGGCGAGTTGAAAGGAGTGCCTATCGTAGTTTTGTTTGATACTGGAGCTTCGCATTCTTTTATCTCACATACTTGTGTTGATACCTTAGAATTGAAAGTAGAGCCTGCCCCACAATCTCTAAGAGTACTCACACCCATAGGCAGAACTACTACGGTTTCGCACGTGTGCCCTAACTTAGAATTTAAGTTAGAATCGATTAAGCTCGAGGCTAGAAACCTGAGATTGATGCCTATGTGGCACCTGGATATAATTTTGGGGATGGATTGGTTAGAGGAGAATCATGCGAAGATACAATGCAAGGAGAGACGGATATCTTTTCAGCCACCTGGCCAAGAACCTACTTCCTTCATTGGCATTGAGGGAAAATGGAAGAAGACGCCGATCATCTCGGCACTGCAAGCAAGAAAGCTCTTGCGAAGGAAGGATACAACCGCGTACGTTGTATATCTGAACCAGAGAGACGAGTCCAAGGCAAACGTTGATGATGTGCCGGTCGTGCGAGAGTTTAAAGACGTTTTTCCTGAGACTTTACCAGGATTACCCCCAGATCGACAACTCGAGTTTACGATCGACTTAGAGCCCGGCGCAGCAACGACGTCGAAAGCACCCTACAGAATGGCCCCTGCTGAGTTGCAAGAGTTGAAGCTGCAACTTCAAGAACTTTTAGATATGGGCTTCATTCGACCTAGTGTTTCCCCGTGGGGAGCACCAGTTCTTTTCGTTAAAAAGAAGGATGGAAGCTTGAGGTTGTGTATCGATTATCGAGAGCTGAACAAAGTGACGTTAAAGAATAAGTATCCGTTACCTCGAATCGATGATCTGTTCGATCAACTACAAGGAGCGAGCACATTTTCAAAGATTGACTTGAGGACGGGATACCATCAACTGAAGATACGATCGGAAGACGTTCCGAAGACGGCATTTCGTACAAGATACGGACACTATGAGTTTATAGTTATGCCTTTCGGTTTGACGAATGCTCCGGCAGTATTCATGGATCTTATGAATCGCGTTTTTCACGAATACTTAGATAAGTTCGTGTTAGTCTTCATAGACGATATCCTGATTTACTCGAAGAGTAAACGAGAACACGAAGAGCATTTGAGGATCGTGTTGGAAAGATTACGAGCGGAAAAGCTGTATGCTAAGTTTAGCAAATGCGAGTTTTGGCTTAAAGAAATTAATTTTCTTGGCCATATCGTTTCCGCGAGAGGAATTGAGGTAGACCCAGCGAAAGTTCAAGCGGTACAGGAATGGAGATCGCCAACCACACCGCACGAGATTCGCAGTTTTCTGGGATTAGCAGGATATTATCGACGTTTTATAGAGGGCTTTTCGAAAATCGCTAAGCCATTGACGCACCTGCTAAAGAAAGAAGTCAAATTCGTCTGGACGGACGAATGTGAACGAAATTTTCAAGAGCTGAAGAAGAGGCTCACTATTGCCCCAGTTTTAGCTGTTCCGAAAGCAGACAAAGAATATGCAGTGTACACTGATGCATCGAAGCATGGTCTAGGTTGTGTACTGATGCAAGAAGGAAAAGTTATAGCGTATGCTTCACGACAACTGCGACCGCACGAGGTGAATTATCCGACGCATGATTTAGAATTAGCAGCCGTAGTGCATGCTTTGAAGATCTGGAGACACCATCTCTATGGATCACGGTGTGAGATATACACTGATCATAAAAGTCTCAAATATTTCTTTGAGCAAAAAGATCTGAACATGCGACAACGAAGATGGTTAGAGTTGGTGAAGGACTATGATTGCGGGATAAATTATCATCCCGAAAAAGCTAACGTTGTAGCTGACGCATTGAGCAGAAAGAATCAGGGAGAGTTAGGATTTCTCCTTACTCGAGAAGAGAACCTGATCAAAGAATTCGAGAGAATGAATTTGGAGGTAGTAATACCACCACAAACGACAGAGATAGTAATTTCTGCACTGAGCATTACACCTGACTTACGATTGAGAGTAGTCACAGCTCAGAGAGAGGATGAGAAGATGGAAAGGTTACGAATGAAGATTCGAACCGAAAAAGTGGAGAATTATCAAGAGGCGGCAGATAATGCCATTTTGTTTGAGGGAAGACTGTGTGTGCCTGATAAAAAGGAGCTGAAGAATGAAATCATGAGTGAAGCTCATGACACCCCTTATACCGCACACCCAGGAAGTACGAAAATGTACCAGGACTTGAAAACGAAGTTTTGGTGGGAAGGAATGAAGCGTGAGATAGCGTCTTTCGTTGAAAGATGTCTAGCTTGTCAGCAAGTGAAAGCGTTACATCAACGACCCTATGGCAAGTTACAGCCGTTGGAAATTCCAGAGTGGAAATGGAGTGATATAGCCATGGACTTTGTGATAGGATTGCCAAAGTCAAAAAGAGGAAATACCGCTATTTGGGTAATTATCGATCGATTGACGAAGAGTGCACATTTATACCGATTCAGATTACTTATGGATCTAACAAGTTAGCTCAGATTTATATCCGAGAAATAGTGCGATTGCATGGAATACCGATGACGATCACATCAGATCGAGACTCGAAGTTTACTTCACGATTTTGGATGAGCATGCAGAAAGAGTTGGGTACTAAATTGAATTTTAGTACAGCGTTTCATCCGCAAACAGATGGACAGTCCGAGAGAACTATTTAGGTTCTGGAGGACATGATCCGAACTGTAGTACTTGATAGAGGAAATCAATGGGAGCAAGTTTTACCCCTGATTGAATTTGCTTACAATAATAGTTTTCAGTCAACTATCAACATGGCCCCATACGAAGCCTTGTATGGAAGGAAGTGTAGATCTCCGCTTTATTGGGATGAAGTTGGAGAGAGAAAGGTACTTGGACCTGACGCGATAGAAGAGATGATCACTATTGTGAGACAGATTCGACAGAGAATAAAAGAGGCACAAGATCGTCAGAAATCTTATGCAGACACTAGAAGGACAGAGATTCATTTTGAAGAGGGAGACAAGGTTTTTCTAAAAGTTTCCCCATCTAGAGGAGTTCACCGTTTTGGAGTGAAAGGAAAACTTAAACCGAGGTATATAGGACCTTATGATATATTAGAGAAGGTAGGCCCTGTAGCCTATAAACTAGCGTTGCCTCCGAGCTTCGCGAACGTCCATGACGTTTTCCATGTTTCTCAATTGAGAAAGTACGTGTTTGATCCAAAACACGTCATTCATCAAGAAGAAGTATCCCTGAAACCAGATTTGAGCTATGAAGAGAGACCTGATGCTATTCTGGACCGGAAGATCCAACAATTGAGGAACAAGTCGATTCCTTTGGTGAAAATCCAATGGAGACATCACGGTCAAGAAGAATCAACATGGGAACTTGAAGAGAAGATGAAAGAGAAGTATCCAGAGTTTTTTTTTCCCGAAGGTGAATAACTCAAATTTCGGGACGAATTTTTTTTTAAGGGGGGTAGGATGTAACACCCCGTACTTTTTCCTTATGTTGTGAGATAGTGTCTTAACACTATTGAGAGAACTGAGATGTCGAGATTCAAGAAATGAGCTGAGATAGAGATGCTGATTGAATTGGGTTGAGATTTTAATTTTATTTCCGATTACCGGGAATAGATTTACCAGATCCCGAGTTATCAGAGATTGACTGACCTATTAAAGAAAATAGGAATAATGAGTCTGACATAGAGTCGAGGAAGAAAGAGTGAGAACCTTGATGAAAAGAGTCGGACCGAGAGATGTCTAGTTTGTTTGTTTGCCGACTGCTTTAATGTGACATTATGTGAATTTACGTGACTGATCGATTATGTGATTTTCGTGATGAGTGTCACTGTGACCGAGTTATTATGATTTTTATTCGAGACCTTAGCATTTGGAATTTTGATTAAGTTTCCAAAGCAAGTATGGTTTATTTTTATCAAGAACTCGAATGATGCCGGTTTATGAAAATTTTTCCGAGCATAATATTTTTAAATTATTTTTTCTCCTACGAAGAGGAATATTATAATTGAGTGAGTGCACTAATAATAGTGCTATAATGTCACATGAATAATTATACTATGGTATTTTATTAATGAGTGACATTTCCATAGTTATTGTGATTTTTATTTAATCACCCTTCTCACACTTTATTTTAATTTCACTACCATATGTTATATGCCTTAAATGACTAAGTATAGAGATGGAGAGAGTAGAGATTGAGAGTATATTATGGAGAGTGTAGAGATTAGAGAGAGAGAGATCATCCATTAATTGCAAATATTCTCCAAGATTTGGAAATCTCCTTTAAAGATCACAAGATCAAATTCAATCTTGCAAAGCTAATTTCTCTCTCCCTCACTAAAATTTTCGGCCAACACCATCTCTCTCCCTCACACACATTTTCTCCCAACACACACTCATCTTCTCCATTTATCAATTCCACCATTTTCCTCCATTGATGGAAACCTTCGAAGCTTCCTAAAATATTACCAAACACTTCAAATCACTCTAATATCCTCCATAAACCTATTCTATCCACTTATAATCAAGAAAATCCTTGAAGAAGAAGCTCCAAAGTAGAGTGAGAAAGTGAGAATTTTGGTGAGAACTTGGGTAAGTGGCAATGTTTTTTTTTAAATTCTTGCTTGAAGGATGTTGTGTGAGTGTATTCTTGAAAGATGAAGCAAGAAAATCACCCCTCCCTATTCTCCTAAATTTTCGAAAAAAATGGTCTCCACCCCTTCAAAAATTTTTCTTTTCCTTTTCTTGATTTGGGGTGAAAAATGAGAGTTATGTGATGTGTATTGATGTTTGATATATGTTGTGAAATATGTGTCATGAGATGTGAAACTTTGATGGAGTAATTTGAGTATATGATGACAATTGGAGTTTTTGATGTGGGTTAGTTTACTAAAATTAGGGATATGTGTATATATGCCCTTATTGGTGAATTGATGGTTTTGATGTGAGATTAATTGGTTAAAAATTAAAGATCTATAAGTTGATTAAAGATTTGTATGTGTTTGTAAAAATTTCAAAGAGTTAGTTTAGTAAAAATTAGGACTTTCTAGTCTATGTGTTATTTAAGTGGTTTTGCTTGAGATGTATGTTTTTAAGCATGATAGTAGTGTTTTTGTACATTTGATTAAGTCTATTGTAGGCTAAATAAAATTTTGGCTTATTTTAGTTTGTATGAATTTTTGAGTTTTTATATGATGTGAGTTTGATGCTTTATAAAATGAGGTTTAATTGCTCTATGATCATTATGTGAACTTTATCCTTGTTTTGTTGAGAGTTTTATGTTGATACATGGATTTTCTATAAAATCTAGTTTATACGATAAAAAGAGAGTAAATATGTGAATAATGAGTTATATGATGTAAATGATCATATTTGAGTATTTGAGAAATTTCGAGCATGATATTGAAAAGGAATTTGTTAGATACGTTCGTTGAAATGTTTTCTATGAGATTTGAGTTGATGATGAAAGAAAAGAGTCGAGATTGTATATTACGAGTATTTTGATGTATTCGAATGTTTTTAAGTGCTTTAAGTGCTTAAAATGAGTTTTGATGAGTTTGCATGGTTTAAATGTTGAGTTGAGCATGTTTGCTTGTGTGTATGTTTCGGAGTCGTTTTTCACGACGCGCTGACTCACTGTTTTCGAGGGGTTCTTGATACCCAAACACCCTGAAAATTTTATGGTAAGTATATTTGAGAGTCTTGCGTATACCGGTAAAATTTCAAGTCATTTGGACTTCGTTTGCTATTTTTATAAAATGTAAAACTAAAACTGCTACGTTCTGCCGAATTGTTCGGTGAGTAGCCAATAGAGTCATCGTTTGCAGTAGCTTTCCTTAGCATTCTGGAACCCAAATTTTTATGGTTGAGACCTGAGTGTCTTAGCTAAGTTACCACAAAAGTTCAGACCGTTTTGGCAACGTTTACTATTTTAACAAAATCAAACTTTTCGATTGCTAAAAACTGCCGAAAAGGGTAGACTGTAGTACAACAGTCATATGTCCTAAAATACTTGTAGTTTTTGATCCTACTTTTTTTTAACTGAAACTAGACTCAAATAGGTTTCTTTTGGTATAAGTTACGACCCCAGGAGAGTTCTGTACAGAGTCTGGTGAGGCTTTAAAGTTGAGTCAGTGCAGAGTAAAGCTTGTTTTCGACTTGTCTATGTGTGTTTTTAATATGCTTAAGTGTTTATACTTGTTTATGTGCTTGTTTGCTATGAGTTTGAGTCGAGTTGAGAGTTAAGTCGAAAATTGGACGTGTGAATCCTTAGAAGCCAAGTATACCTAGGGATTGAGTTATAACGGGTAAATAGACGTTGAGTGAGAAGTTAAAGTAAAGAAGAGATTGGATTTAGAAATTGAGTTCTGACTAAGGTTTGTTTTATCACATGAACCTTCGATGACGATGACGATGCGATGATGACATATGAAGGCCCGAGCGAGACGAAGAAGTAAGTTGCCTGATTTCTTTCCAGAATAAGCGAAGGACTTCAGGTGGGCAATATTTTGAGTATACATATATTATCCGAACTTTCTAAAATGATTTTTGATGATTTAATGATGTTATGAGCTTATCAAATGTTTCGAGATAAATGATGTTTGAGAACTGTTTGACTTGCCAATTTTTGATGTTGAGCTTGTATGTTACCCTCTACTGATGAGATGAGACGAATTCGGGTCCTGGGCAGTTGATAGCTATCCTGCCAGGGCTAGTGTACACTGAGGTGACTGTGAGCCGTTGAGCGAATCGGCCGGTCACGGTACTTGAGAGGGAGGCCTACTTCTCAGTACCTTTGATGATGATGAGTTGTAGATGTGGTACATACATGTTGAGATCTTTGACTGCAGTCGTTTACTTATGATGTCATGATTATGAAAACTGCATGCACAGATTCTTTTGATGCTAACTTATTTCTGTGTATTGCTGAGATGTGGCAAGCTTCAAACTTATAGCTCTAAGAGCACCTTTCTTGTTTTTCGGCTTTTGCCCACTGAGTATTATGTACTCACGCCCTGCATATATTTCTAAATGTGCAGGCTAAGCTGGGAGTGAGATTGGACTGGTGCTGATGGGGGAGAGTTTCAAATGATGTAAATTAAATTACTATTTTGCCTCTACGATAATAGAGTCTTGATGTTTGAATTACTTAGTTTCTTTTGGGATCAAGCAATACACTCGCGGTTATGTGTCTTCATACATATAATCGGTTCGCCTTTTGCTGCGATACTCTGCAAATTATGCTTCCTTATGAAAAATGAACTATACCCGTTTTGTTTTTATTCGTGAAATTCCTAATAATTAAAAAGTTATGACAATGTTGACGATTTTACCCTTGGGCTAATTTTATAAGTTTTTCCTTAGCATGCTTTTACGTGAGCTTCCGCATGACGTTCACCTAGTTCTTCTTATCTTTTATTCTTCAAAAATAGTCGTATCGATACTCGTACCCCGCTATTACTAGTGTCGGGTTTTCGGGCTGCGACAGTTTAAGCTTAAACGGCTTAAGAAGGAGCTAAAGAGTTGGAACAAGAACGTTTTTGGTAACGTTGATGCGCTGGTGGATGACACTCAGAGGGAGTTGATGGATATCCAGATGAGTATTTCGCTCCATGGTTATACGGATGAGTTGTTTGACAAGGAGGTTCAAGTCCAGGCTAAAATTAATGTTGCCTTGTCTCGCAAAAATTGTTTGCTTCAGCAAAAAAGCCGAGTGTCGTGGCTCACGGATGGGGACAGGAACACTGCTTTTTTTCATGCTACACTCCGCTATAAGCACAAGCCTAGGGAGATATCACAGCTTATGATTGATGGGACTAGAGAATCGAACCAGGACATAATCGGTGGGCATATTGTGGATTATTTCACTAATCTTTTTACTGAGGATAGTGGCTCTGATGTTGGTATTGAGGCGATTGAGGCTGTTATTGACCCTGTTATTTCAGATGATCATAATGCGGTTCTTTCGGCTTCTCCTTCGGAGGAGGAGATTACAGCTGCTGTTTTTAGCATGGATGCTGATAGCTCGCCTGGACCTGATGGTTTTTCTGGGAAGTTCTTTCAGGTTTGTTGGGATATTATTAAGCATGATGTTTGGGCGGCGGTTCGTATTTTTTTTCTAAGATCTTACCTTCCGTCGGGATGCAATTCCAGCACTCTCATTCTCATTCCGAAGAAAGAGAATGTCATTTCTGTTTCTGACCTTAGGCCTATTGTTCTTTCCAATTTCTTGTTCAAGATTATCTCCAAGGTGTTGGCAACAAGGCTCAGCGGGATTGCAGCGCTTTATGTTTCTCAGAATCAATTTGGGTTTATTAGTGGTCGTTCGATTCATGATTGCATTCTGATGGGATCTGAAGGTTTTAACTGTTTGAAACGTACGGGCAGAGGGCAGAATATGGCCTGCAAAATTGACATCCGCAAAGCCTTCGATACTCTTCGTTGGGGTTTTCTGTTGAATGTTCTTAAGGTTATGGGGTTTGATGGGAGATTTATTGTTTGGATCAAGATCATTCTTACCTCTGCCCGGCTCTCCATTCTTTATAATGGGAAGCTTTATGGTTACTTTGGTTGTTCGCGCGGTGTGAGGCAGGGGGACCCTCTCTCTCCTATTCTTTTTGGGATTGCTGAGGATGTTCTGAGTGCTCTCTTTCGCAACTGCGTTACCTCTGGTCATCTTACTCCCATGTCTATGACTCGTTCGCAGCCTTTTCCCACCCATCTTCTTTACGCGGATGATATTCTGGTCTTCTGTAAAGCCTCGGTTCGGAATGCAAGGACGATTAAGAAGATTCTTGATTACTACAGTTGGATCTCTGGGCAAACTTGTAGCAGTGAAAAGTCTCATATTTACTTTTCTGCTAAAGTTCATGCTGTTACTCAGCGTTCTGTTCTGAGAGATTTGAACTTTGTGAAGGGAGTGGCTCCCTTTACGTATCTGGGGGTTCCGATTTTTGATGGGCGTGTCCGTGCTTCTTATTTCAGGCCGATTCATGACCGGATTTTAGCAAAGTTTTCCAGATGGCGTGGGCGTCTTCTTTCTATGGCTGGTCGTCTTTGTCTGGTTAAATCGGTCATTCAGAGTTCTATCACGCACTCTATGATGGTGTATAAATGGCCCCGATCCTTATTGAAAGATTTGGATGAGAAATGCCGCAATTTTATCTGGACGGGTGATGTTAGAAAGACACCTTCTTGTTCGGTGAGCTGGAACCGTGTTTGTGCCATCAAGGAGGAGGGGGGCTAGGTATCCGGTCCTTTTCGTTAATGAACAAGTGTTTCTTGATGAAAATGGCGTGGAAGTTTATTTGTGGCAAGGGTTTCGGGTTTTCGATTCTGCAGGAGAGATACTTGAACAATTTCCGACAGGTGAGATGTGATTCGATCTCGTCGTCTGTTTGGCTTGGCCTTAAGGAAGAGGTGAGCGATCTGGTTGACAATTCCTACAGCTATATTGGTGATGGCACGGCCACGAACTTCTGGTGCGATGACTGGCTGGGTTACAGAATCTATGAGAAATGTAGGGTTCCTCATTATGTACAAGATTTGCTTAGACATTCGGTTGCTGACTACTTCTATGATGGGGTGTGGCATTTCACCCAGGATTTTATTAATGCTTTCCCTGAGATTGTTGGTGATATTTTGGTGCTTCCTATTGGAGAGGACTCTGACACTCGTTACTGGAAGCCTTCCATTCATGGTACGGTCACTGCGGCCCTTTCGTTTTCTAATCAATGCCACCGTTTTCCTCGTGTTAGCTGGGGTTCTTGGATCTGGAAGAATTATATTCCAGTTAGACGTTCTTTAGTCTGCTGGCGGATTCTCCATGATCGTCTTCCTACTTATGATCGCCTGATTAGATATGGTATGATCATGCCCAATCACTGTGTTTTTTGTTTTTCCTCGGGTGAAACTATGGATCATATTTTATGGTCTTGTGGCTGCGTTAGACCTATTTGGATCGAGTTCTTGAGTTGGTTTCATCTTTCCGAGGCTGTTGATGCTGCTGATTTGCACAGTTTTTTGGTTAGGGCCTGGGGGTACAAGTTGAGTTCTCAGCTAGACAGTTTCTGGCGTGCTGGCATTATCACTATTCTTTGGGCGATTTGGACTCAGAGGAACTCTTGCATCTTTGATAACAAGCGGTTTGATCAAAGGCAGATCATATATGTTGTCAAAGTCGCTTTTAAGGAGATGGAGAATAACTTTAGTCTTGGTCATATGAATAATTCTTGGAATGATTATACCATTCTCAGATCGATTGGTGTTGCTACACGTGCTGCTCCTTCTCCGGATTTCATCGATGTGCACTGGTGGCCTCCAGCGTCCCCTTGGATCAAATTTAACACAGACGGCTCTGCGATGGGTGCTCCGGGAAATATTGCGGCTGGTGGGGTCTTTCGAGATAACTTTAACTGGGTACGTGGCTGTTATCATTATAAGGGTGGCGTTGGTTTTGCTTTTGAAGCGGAGCTTCTTGCGGTAATTAAAGCCATTTTCATTGCTCATGATCGGGGATGGCTTAATTTATGGGTTGAGTCTGATTCTATGTACATTGTGCATCTTCTTGGGGAGCGTTCTACTGCGGTGCCTTGGCGTTTCATCGCGTTATGGCGTAAGGTTCTTTGTCTCCTTCCTGCGTTTAAGCTTCAGATCTCTCACATTTATCGGGAAGGTAACAAAGCTGCTGATATTATGGCTAACTATAGTAGAGATGAAGGCTGGTGGCCTTATGCAATTGAGGAGATTAAGGACGCTGTGAGGCTTGATATGGCAACTCACAGTCATACTCGTATGCGCTGATGGCTGGCGTTGGCGGTTGTTTGTGGGAATGTTCCATATGGTCTTTTTCAGTTTTCTGGTGCGCTAGATACTGGGCCATATGGAGTCAGATTCCGTTGGTTGCGTCGTGTTTCAGACAGCGACAGGAGTTGTCTGGCAAGATCTTTGGTTTGGTCTTTGCTTCTGCCGTTTCCTTCGTTGATGATGGTGGAGCTGCCTTTTGGTTTGTTTGCTGCTGTTTTCTTTTCTGTTGCGTTTGTTCGTCTTCGAATTTGGGTCTTGTTCTTTCTTCTCTTTTTTGTGATGGTTTTTTCTTCTTTGCCCTCTATGGCTCTGGTCTGCGTTTTTTGGTTTGGGAAACAAGCCGGGACTGCTTCAGGACAATGGTTAGGCCGGAGTTCTGGAAGCGGTTCCACTTCCGCTTGTTTCCCTCTTGTTGGTTTCGTCGTAGACGAGTACTTTTTTTCCTCTCTAAGGTTTTTCCCATTGGGTTTTCTTTAGAGAGGTTTTAATGAGGCTCGGCCCTTAGTCTGCTCTCTTGTGCTTTCAAGGGTTCTTAAGTTTTTTGCTTTCTTTCTTTAATAAAATCGCATTTTAATAATGCATGCATATTAAATAAATATATTATATGTGGATAGTTTTCGAAAATCAATGTATATAATTAGTATATATGCTTAACAATATATTTAAGTATCTAGTTACTGCACATATATATATATATATATATGTATCAATTAAATACAAAAGATATATCCCATAAATTATTAGATAAAGATAACATCCTATGATTAATAAAATGAAAAGCTACACGTGGAAGAATTTTAAATGACTACTAATCAATCCTATATACCTATTAAACAAATGACTCCTCAAACCTATTAATAGACTTAATAATTAGAATTACTCTATATATACACCCCAATTTAATTATTTTCTATCATATATATTTCAAGTTCGACTGCTGCATTATTATTAAGGTGGGTCATATTTTCTAAAATATATTTGACTTATTAAGCTCTGATGTTGTTGAATTAAATGTGGTATGTTCATGAAATATTTTCACGTTCTCCCACTGTTTAATGCTCTTATATTAATAATTCTGTGTAACACCCCGATTTTCCATAAGATAATATTAGATTATTTTTAAAATATTTGGTAGAATTTATTTAGGATTTATTTGAGCCTAGAATAAATTAGATCTGAGCATAATATGTCGTTACTCATTTCTCATCATATTTAAAATATGCATTTACATTTCTTAAGCATTTTCACAGCATTAGCTCAATTGCATTATATTGTCATATTATTTATTTATCCTAAATTTAAAGATATATTTTACCTAAAAGAATTTATGAAATAAAAATACTTATGTATATAATAGATACATAAATATATATAAAATTGATTATATATAATATAATGTATAGCTAGCGTATACATATATATATCTTAAGCTGATTGTGTATATATTATATACGTATATATATATAGCTATACTAAATAGCCTTTAGTTAATAATTATTTATATTATATATAACAGTATGTAGTGTGTATATTATAATATATATATGTCCATGGAATGCATGAAACTAACTTATTAAATTTAAAAGTGTACTTACGTGTGTGCATGCATGGCTATAGTTAATATTTAGATAGCTACGTGTATGAGTTCTACTAAACAATAATCAAATTGCTTCTATACCTAGTCTCGTGATTCAACAAACAAATATATATACGCGTAAGTGAGCTATTCATAATAAGCAAGCCTATTAACCTATAGAATGAACCTAGAAAACCTATAGTTGAAGGCCTATAAATAGCTGATCAGTGAGTTAGAAAAATCATAGCCACCAATAATAAAAATATAATACTACAGTAACAAGAGATCAATTGTGGGAAGGGATGTGACTGAATAGAAGGACTGTGAGTAATTAAGGTGGATTCTATTTTCTAAAATATATTCGAGTTATTAAGCTCTGATGTTATTATAAAAAATGTGGTATGTCTATGAAATGTTTTCACGTTCTCCCGCTGTTTAATGTTCTTATGTTAACAATTGTGGCTTTTAATGGGTCTAACACACCTATTAAAAGTTGTGCGCACTGTCTTAAGGTAGTGGATTGATCCCTACGAGCCTTATAGACAAAATGTGGATTTTGGGTTCGCCCTTAATCCGGCTAGATGGTGTAGCTGACGTGGTTCATCCCGGGGTCCCATCTAGTTAATGAATGAATGAATAAATGATTACTTCCCAGGGGTCGCCTAGGGACTACGAATGAAAATGATAAGGGTAACAGTGGTGCCACGGTATGATGCGCGCAAATGAATGAAAATGATTTGTGATTATAGAAGTTAAATGTTTAGTTTTGAAACCTTCTATAATTCACGTATACGCATGGACTATCATGATGATTTCAAAAATGCATGACCCACTGGGTACACTAGTACTCAGCCCAAAATTCTTTTAATATTTTCAGGTCAATAAGTTGGTGGAGATGGGAACAGTTGTGGAGGGCTGGCTGCAATATTTTGAAATAACTATTATAATAAAAAGTCTATTATACATTTTGAGTATGTAAAAAATTATAATCAAAGATTATATATATAGAATGTTTGGTATTATTATTTATTTGTACGCAAATTATTTATTATTTATCGCTCGATGGAGAGTGCATGTAGTCGGCCCCTCTTGGATGCTTGACCAAAGCCCTCATGAATATGTTGGTGCTATGACAACCGCATGAGTGAGCTGGTCGGTCAACTCCCTTTGGCGAACTAGACTCGGTTACCCCATTACTTTATTAAATTATTATTAAATGTCCGAATGTTTTGCCGCACGTATTTGTAGACTGGTTCTAAACCACCAGCGTGCTGAGCCAAGCTTTCCGACTTTAAAATTAAATATGTTACTATTTAATTAAGTTATCTAACGGTATTATTATTATTATTATTATTATTATTATTATTATTATTATTATTATTATTATTATTATTATTATTATTATTATTATCCCCTTTCTTTCCCCGCTCCTTAAATCCAACCCCTAGTCACGTTTCGGCATTCGTGCCTTCCTTCGGGAATTGGGGCGTGACAGAGTGGTATCAGAGCAGGATCCTGTTGGATCTACGCTCCCAGTTTGGTACCCGATTAATATTAAAGTAATATTTTTGACTTGAGTCAATCAATAAATTAATAAGACTATATGATTAAGTATGCAAATGCAGCAACCCCCCAGCTAGCTATCTCTCTACCAAGGTACATCATTTTTACAAGCAACACGAATTAAAAGTTGCATATGTTTAAATTGCATATTCGTAATAGCGCGCAAGAAATTACTCTTCAGGAAATATTTGACATGTTCTATTTGAGTTTCTCATGATGAATGAATCACAAATGGCATAAAATTATTATGCATTAAAGATATATTTAAAAATGATGATTGATTTCTTCCATGTGATTATTTACATGTTATATTTTTAAAAAAGTGATAATAAGGAGTTATAAAGGAATGATGATAAAGAATGTTCATTGATCACGAGACTATAAGAAGAGGTTTTGTTGTACCACTATACATAAGCTAGTGGTCTTTACGAATTAATTATCCTAGTTGATACATATTATATATATTTTCTATATATTTGTTGTATCACAAATGGACTTATGGGATGTAGAATCCGAAAATGCTTGGTACATGAACCAACTTATATAGTGTGATGTGGAATACTTCAAAACATATACGGTAAACCAAAGCAAGTCCCTAGGACAGATGTTTGCCGATTTCTGTACTATTTGGCAACCAGTCAGATATTGGATTACAGATTGGGAAGTAGCAAATATGTTTTGTACATAAGTACCACTTTCATGGAAGCCATGGGTGGAGTAAGAAATCAAGAGGCTTAGAGGAGATGACTGAATGTACTACCCAATCATTCACTTCCCGACTTTTGCAACCACTATGTTCAAACAATGGGTAACTATTGGTGCACCGCCACCAGAAGTAGATGATATGAATATATATCAACAAATGACCCGTAAGAAATGTAGCGAGCAACAGGTCCAAGAAAGAAAATATATGCCAATTTCCCCAATAGGCCTTCAACAACCTAATTATCCAATCAGGGCACATGACCACGAAGCGGGTTCTTCTGAGTTTCAGTCTAGGAAGCCACGTTGCAGGATTTGTACAGATTTTGAATATTTTCATTTTGAAGCACCGCGTGAAGAAGATATCAAGATGAAAGATAATGATGATGAGGAAAATTGATCAATGATTGTAGAGACTGCATCAAGTACAACAACGGAAAGTCAGAAACGTCCGCTCGAAATCTCTAACGACAACGATGATGATGAAGTTAAGCGTTTGGGTTTAAGCTATAGAGGGGAAAATAAGAAGAACAAGAAGAGTCAGGAATAGATTGATAAGAAACACAAAGTTTTGATGTCAGGGATTGACAATTTTACTTCGTCACCTTAACACTAGATCGGCTATATTTGTGTAATATTCCTAAACATGTATTCGTACTTCCAAAGACCTCAGTTGAGGCATTGTAATATATAAAGTTTGTATGTGTATTACCTTTGAATTTCTTCACGTAATACACGTTGAATACTATAAAGTCTTATTATTACTTTTTTGACAGATGACAACTAGAACTCGAGCTAGAAACAACGGAAATCCCGAGGGTGACGAACTAGTTAATCACATCCCAATCCGTGATACCGAAAACATGTTTAGGAAACAACACCCTCCAACTTTTGACGGCTTAGGCAATCCGTTAGACGCCGAAAAATGGGTTAGAGCGATAGAACGAATCTTTGCATATATAAGGTGTGAAGATCGTGAGAAGGTAATATGTGCAAAATACCAGCTGATCGATGAAGCTGACTTTTGGTGGGAGTCAGTCGAAAGGATTATGACTCAGGCACAAAAAGACACTTTGACTTGGGAAGGCTTCAAAGAAAAGTTGTTTGAAAAATTTATTCCAGAATGTTATAGGCAAAAGAGACAAAATGAGTTTTGGAATTTAAGATAGGGAAAAAGTACGGTCACAGAATATGATCATGCATTTAACCGATTGTCAAGATATTATCCACAACTGGTGGATACTGATGAAAAGAAAGCTGATAGATTCAGAAAAGGGCTGCGTCCTGAGATCGCAGTTTCATTGGCTAGTCAGGGAACACTAACCTATGCCCCATCACTAACAAGGGCATTGAACATTGAGACATTACTGCCAAAAGAAAGAGAGAAATGAACCATACAATAATTTGAGGGGGATAGAGGAAAAAGGAAATGGGAGGACCGAGCATCGGGTGAAGAAATTACAAAAAAGGATTTTGGAGAGGGCCACCACAACAACAATTCATGCCACAACAACTCCAACAACAACAATTTCAACCTCGACAGCCACAACAACAATTTCAACAGCGGCCATCGCGACCCCAACAATATTATCAACAGTACCCCCAACAGTGGGGATTTTCTGGACAGAAACCTGTGTGTCCCCAATGTAAGAAACCTCACTTACGAGAATGTCGAATTAGAACAAATGTTTGCTTTAAATGTGGGAAGTCAGGACATATGATTAAAGATTGCACCAATGGAAAATGGTCAATGAAGGGTCAGCAACGGCAAGGTCAAGGACCTACTAAGACTCAAGGGCCAATAATGAGACAACCTCAATAGGCAAGGGCTTATGCTTTGAACAGGCAACAGGTTGGAAATGCGCCCGAGAACTTAGTAGGTATGATTTATATAAATCAAACTCCAATCTTAGAGCTATTTGATACAGGAGCTTCACATTCGTTTATATCTAAGGTTGCGAGTGAAAAGTTATCTATAGTAACTGAAGTACCTGAATTAGCATTGAGCGTGAGTATACCAGCAGGAAATACAGTTACTATATTAGAAGTTAGTAAGGGTCAAGACGTTAAAATTGGAGACCTAATATTTAAAGCTGACCTGCATGTCATCGACATGAAATGAATTGATGTTATTTTCGGAATGGACTGGTTAGAAAAAAATAGAGCAACGATATGCTGTCAGGAGAGGGAAATTTTGTTCCAAACACCTAATGGAGAGAAAATTATTTTTCAAGGAGGGAGACTTGGAACAGAAGTGTCTGTTATAACTACAATAAAAGCCATTAAGATGTTGAGAAAAGGAAATTGCCAAGCATTCTTGGTAAACTTAACGGCGGAAAAGGAAAATGAATTGAAAATAGATTATGTGCCAGTAGTACGAGACTATTCAGATGTGTTTCCCAATAACTTACCTGGATTACCACCAGATAGACAAGTAGAATTTTCCATTGACTTGGAACCAGGAGCAACTCCAGTATCAAAAGCCCCCTACCGTATGGCACCAAAGGAATTGCATGAATTAAAGGTGCAATTGCAAGAATTATTGGATCTTAGTTTTATCCAACCAAGTGTATCACCATGGGGAGAGCCGGTTCTCTTTGTGAAAAAGAAAGATGGAACCATGAGAATGTGCATTGATTACCATGAACTGAACAAATTGACCATTAAGAATAGATACCCATTACCTCGGATCGACGACTTGTTCGATCAATTAAAGGGAGAAGGCGTGTTCTCCAAGATTGACTTGAAATCGGGATATCATCAGTTGAAAATAAAGAAAGAAGATATACCGAAAACAGCGTTTAAGACGAGGTATGGGCATTATGAATTTACAGTTATGCCTTTTGGGTTGACAAACACTCCTGCAGTTTTCATGGATTTGATGAATCGAATTTTTCATCAGTACTTGGATAAGTTCGTATTAGTTTTCATCGATGACATATTAATCTACTCGAAGGATGAAGTACAACACGAGGAACACTTGAGAATCGTGTTGGAAATTTTGCAAGCAGAACGACTCTACGCTAGTAAATGCGCATTTTGGTTGAAGGAAGTTATGTTTCTTGGGCATATAGTATCAACCAAGGGAATTAAAGTTGATCCCGCTAAAGTAGAAGCCGTGAGTGGATGGAAAACACCGACAAGCGTGAACGATATCAGAAGTTTTTTAGGATTGGCCGGTTACTATAGAAGATTCATAGAGGGATTCTCGAAAGTAGCAAAACCCATGACACAACCTTTAAGGAAGGGAGTTAAGTTTGAATGGACTAAAGAATGCGATAAGAGTTTTCAAGAACTCAAGAAAAGATTGACTATAACACCGGTATTAGCAATACTAGAAGAAAATGAAGAATTCATAGTATATACTGATGCTTCGAAGTTGGGGTTAGGATGTGTGCTAATGCAAGATGGGAAAGTAATAGCCTATGCGTCACGACAGTTGAAACCTAACGAAATGAACTATCCTACCCATGACTTGGAATTGGCCGCAGTAGTACATGCGTTGAAGATTTGGAGGCATTATCTTTATGGGGCTAAATGTGAAATTTTTACGGATCACAAGAGTTTGAAATACTTTTTCGAGTAAAAAGATCTGAATATGAGGCAAAGAAGGTGGCTCGAATTAGTAAAGGATTACGATTGCACTATTAGTTATCACCTTGGAAAAGCAAATGTGGTAGCAGATGCCTTGAGTAGAAAAACAAAAGTGAATTTGGGTTATCTTCTCACTAAGAAGAGAGAATTGATAAAGGAATTTAAAGGATTGAGTCTAGAAGTGGTATGCCCGCCCGAATCCATAACAAGTTGTATCACAACCTTGGTAGCGGAACCCGATTTAAGAGAAAGAATAGTAATTACTCAAAGATCAGACTCATCTTTAGAAAAGAAACGATTAATTGCAAGGACTGATCAGACAAAAGGGTTTACCGAGGGCAAAGATAACGCTTTGTTATTCAAAGGAATGTTGTGTGTACCTAATAGTAAGGAGTTAAGAAAGGAAATTTTGACTGAAGCTCATGAGACGCCCTACACAGCCCATCCAGGAAGCTCTAAGATGTATAGGGATCTAAAAAGAAACTTTTGGTGGGGAGGTATGAAGAAAGACATCGCCATATTCGTTGAACGATGTTTAGCGTGTCAACAAGTAAAAACAATACATCAACGACCATAAGGTATGTTGCAACCCTTACCTATACCTGAGTGGAAATGGGAGCATATCACGATGGATTTCGTGACAGGATTACCAAAAACTATCAAGAGGAATACTGCGATATGGGTGATAGTAGATCGTTTGATGAAATCCTCACATTTTGTTCCAATCAAGATTACATTTGGGCTGGAACGTCTAGCTCAATTATATGTTAAGGAAATTGTACGTCTTCATGGAGTACCGGTGTCAATCACATCAGATCGTGATACAAGATTTACTTCACGTTTTTGGAAAAGTCTGCAAGTAGCCATGGGTACGCAACTAAATTTCAGCACAACATTTCATCCCCAAACTGACGGGCAATCTGAAAGGACGATTCAAGTTTTAGAAGATATGTTGCGAACGATTGTTATAGATAAAGGTGAAAATTGGGAAGATGTTCTGCCTTTGGTCGAATTCGCTTATAATAATAGTTATCAGGCAACGATCGGAATGGCACCTTTTGAAGCATTATACGGGAAAAAATGTAGATCGCCTCTTTATTGGGATGAAGTTGGTGAAGGAAGAATTCTAGGGCCGGATCTGGTTCGACAAATGGTTGAGCAAGTTGACCCTATCAAGAGACGAATGAAGAAGCTCAAGATAGACAAAAATCATATGCTGATAGGCGTCGAACAGATTTACAGTTTAATGTTGGAGACCACGTGTTTTTGAAAGTTTCTCCATCAAAAGGAGTAACGAGATTTGGTAAACGAGGAAAATTGAGACCAAGATTTATAGGACCTTTCGAGATCTTAGAAAGAATAGGCCATGTCGCGTATAGATTGGCATTACCTCCGAGTTTGCCAGATGTGCATGACGTATTCCACATCTCAATGCTAAGAAAGTATGTATACGATCCAAAGCATGTCGTAAGATATGATGAAGTTCTTTCAAACCAAGACCTAAGCTATGAGGAAAAACCAGTAAAGATACTTGACCGCAAGGTCCAAGTCTTGAGAAATAAAGAAATACCTATAATAAAGGTTTTATGGAATCGTCATGGCTAGGAAGAAGCTACATGGGAACTAGAAGAAAAGATGTTAGCTGAATACCCTGAATTGAGTGACCAAGGTATGCAAATTTCGAGGACGAAATTTATATAAGGAGGGAGGGATGTAACACCCCGATTTTCCATAAGATAATATTAGATTATTTTTAGAATATTTGGTAGAATTTATTTAGGATTTATTTGAGCCTAGAATAAATTAGATCTGAGCATAATATGTCGTTACTCATTTCTCATCATATTTAAAATTTGCATTTACATTTCTTAAGCATTTTCACAGCATTAGCTCAATTGCATTATATTGTCATATTATTTATTTATCCTAAATTTAAAGATATATTTTACCTAAAAGAATTTATGAAATAAAAATACTTATGTATATAATAGATACATAAATATATATAAAATTGATTATATATATATAATATAATGTATAGCTAGCGTATACATATATATATATATCTTAAGCTGATTGTGTATATATTATATACGTATACAGGGGCGGAGCCAGACTTTTGATTCAGGGGGGTCCAAATTTTTTTTAACGTAACTTTGAAAGTGTGGCAAAGTAAATCACTCATCTTTTATAATTTTTGCAATTTCATCCCCCAATTTTTTCGATTGTCGAATTGTTAACTTAAAGTTTGTGTGAATTATTTCTCCATGTAATATTCATGTTACAATGTATTTTTCAATAAAATTACTACATATTGAAAATTATGGTGCAAATACAAGATACAGTCTCTTTCTAATTTGGAAAAAAAAAATTAATTGAAATTGTACGAAACGACGTCGTTTAGGCCTCACAAAAACGACGTCGTCTTTACTAATCCACGTAAGTTGCAATTCCACACTCTGACGATCCAAAAAAAATAGGGGACGTAATTGAAAAAATAGTGATTTAATTCGCCACAGTCAAAAGTCATGTTAAAATTACAAATTTGAAATAGTTTGTGATTTTATTTGCAAAAATCTCATAAAACATTGTAAGATAAAGTAACTTTCAATATCAAATTAAAAAAATAAATCTCTAAAATCCAATCCAATTATGATATGTATAAATTAATTATGTGTTCACTTCTTCAAAGCGTCTTAACTCTAAATATTGCATACTAATTACAGTTTAAAATAGTTCAACATAATAATAATGTAGATAAAATTATATATTTTTATTTTTAATATAAAATTACGAAAATACCCCCTGCCCCACCCCTAGCTCCGCCCCTGTACGTATATATATATATAGTTATACTAAATAGCCTTTAGTTAATAATTATTTATATTATATATAATAGTATGTAGTGTGTATATTATAATATATATATGTCCATGGAATGCATGAAACTAACTTATTAAATTTAAAAGTGTACTTACGTGTGTGCATGCATGGCTATAGTTAATATTTAGATAGCTACGTGTATGAGTTCTACTAAACAATAATCAAATTGCTTCTATACCTAGCCTCGTGATTCAGCAAACCTATATATATACGCGTAAGTGAGCTATTCATAATAAGCAAGCCTATTAACCTATAGAATGAACCTAGAAAACCTATAGTTGAAGGCCTATAAATAGCTGATCAGTGAGTTAGAAAAATCATAGCCACCAATAATAAAAATATAATACTACAGTAACAAGAGATCAATTGTGGGAAGGGATGTGACTGAATATAGAAGGACTGTGAGTAATTAAGGTGGGTTCTATTTTCTAAAATATATTCGAGTTATTAAGCTCTGATGTTATTATAAAAAATGTGGTATGTCCATGAAATGTTTTCACGTTCTCCCGCTGTTTAATGCTCTTATGTTAACAATTGTGGCTTTTAATGGGTCTAACACACCTATTAAAAGTTGTGCGCACTGTCTTAAGGTAGTTGATTGATCCCCACGAGCCTTATAGACAAAATGTGGATTTTGGGTTCGCCCTTAATCCGGCTAGATGGTGTAGCTGACGTGGTTCATCCCGGGGTCCCATCTAGTTAATGAATGAATGAATAAATGATTACTTCCCAGGGGTCGCCTAGGGACTACGAATGAAAATGATAAGGGTAACAGTGGTGCCACGGTATGATGCGCGCAAATGAATGAAAATGATTTGTGATTATAGAAGTTAAATGTTTAGTTTTGAAACCTTCTATAATTCACGTATACGCATGAACTATCATGATGATTTCAAAAATGCATGACCCACTGGGTACACTAGTACTCAGCCCAAAATTCTTTTAATATTTTCAGGTCAATAAGTTGGTGGAGATGGGAGCAGCTGTGGAGGGCTGGCTGCAATATTTTGAAATAACTATTATAATAAAAAGTCTATTATACATTTTGAGTATGTAAAAAATTATAATCAAAGATTATATATATAGAATTTTTGGTATTATTATTTATTTGTACGCAAATTATTTATTATTTATCGCTCGATGGAGAGTGCATGTAGTCGGCCCCTCTTGGATGCTTGACCAAAGCCCTCATGAATATGTTGGTGCTATGACAACCTCATGAGTGAGCTGGTCGGTCAACTCCTTTTGGCGAGCTAGACTCGGTTACCCCATTACTTTATTAAATTATTATTAAATGTCCGACTTTTTAGCCACACGTATTTGTAGACTGGTTCTAAACCACCAGCGTGCTGAGCCAAGCTTTCCGACTTTAAAATTAAATATGTTACTATTTAATTAAGTTATCTAACGGTATTATTATTATTATTATTATTATTATTATTATTATTATTATTATTATTATTATCCCCTTTCTTTCTCCGCTCCTTAAATCAAACCCTTAGTCACGTTTCGACATTCGTGCCTTCCTTCGGGAATTGGGGCGTGACATTGTGGCTTTTAATGGGTCTGACACACCTATTAAAAGTTGTGCGCAATGTCTTAAGATAGTGGATTGATCCCCACAAGCCTTATAGACGAAATGAGGATTTTGGGTTCGCCCTTAATCAGACTAGATAGTGTAGCTGACGTGGGTTCGTCCCGGGGTCCCATCTAGTTAATGAATGAATGAATAAATGATTACTTCCCAGGGCTCACCCAGGGACTACGAATGAAAGGATAAGGGTAACAGTGGTGCTACAGTATCGCGCGCGCAAATGAATGAAAATGATTTGTGATTATAGAAGTTAAATGTTTAGTTTTAAAACCTTCTATAATTCACGTATATGCATGGACTGTCATATGTAAATGATGATTTCAAAAATGCACGACCCATTGGGTACGCTAGTACTCAACCCACAAATCTTTTCAACCTTTTCAGGTTAGTAAGATGGTGGAGATGGAAGCAGCTGCGACGGGTTGGCTGCAATATTTTGAAATATCTAATATATTAGAAAGTATGTTATATATTTTGTGTATGTAAAATGCTAATCAAAGGTTATATATATAATATGTGATATAAATATTTCTTTGCACACAATTTATTTATTTATTATTTATCGCTCGATGGAGAGTGCATTTAGTCAGCCCCTCTTGGACGCTTGACCAAAGCCCTCATGAACATGTTGGTGCTATGACAACCTCATGAGTGAGCTGGTCGGTCAACTCCTTTTGGCGAGCTAGACTCGGTTACCCCATCATCTACTGCTTTATTAAATTAATTACTATTAAATGTCCGACTGTTTAGCCGCATGTATTTGTAGTATGGTTCTAAACCACCAGCGTGCTGAGCCAAGCTTTCCAACTTTAATATTAACTATGTTACTACTTAGTTAAGTTATCTAACAATGTTCATTACAAATATTGAAGTTTTATTATTATTATTATTATTATTATTATTATTATTATTATTATTATTATTATTATTATTATTATTATTATTATTATTATTATTATTCCCCTTTCTTTCTCGCTTCTTAAATCCAACCCCTAATCATGTCCCGGCATTCGTGCCTT
Organism: Salvia miltiorrhiza; assembly: GCF_028751815.1. Taxonomy (NCBI): domain Eukaryota; kingdom Viridiplantae; phylum Streptophyta; class Magnoliopsida; order Lamiales; family Lamiaceae; genus Salvia; species Salvia miltiorrhiza. Next base: position 4,114,578 of record NC_080387.1, on the reverse strand, counting down.
CCTTCGGGAATTGGGGCGTGACAGGAGTTCAGAAATACCTGAAGAATTCCTAAGAATTCATCAATTCGTCGCTGAACAGGTCAGCCAACTTCAACCCTTCGTTTGAAGCCTCAAATGTCCTCCAATCATATTTTGCCAAAAAATACGACTTCTTCCTTTTCAAAAGAGATTTCCGTGGCCGCCTATTTCATCCAAATCCGAGTTCTGTAGAGGAAGTTATGGCCGTTTTTCGGAAACTGCAAAAATCTGACTCCAGCTTTGATCTTCTGGACTGTATCCTGCTCAATCCCCGACATCGGATGGACGACGATTGGCTCAACCTAAACACTATGCTAGATTGACTCGCAATCGTACGAGGTCTATTGTAGTGTGTAAGCTAACCCAATTCGTCTCTCAAGGAAGATTCAACAGGGCACCTAATTGTATCACAGCGAAAGCAGTAAAGTTTAAGTTTAAACTAATGCTTGGAATTGAAAACTCAACTTAAAACTAAACTCAGAAATAACAAGGCAGAAAAGAACAAAACACAAGTACCGATGCGGAAATAAACTATTAAACCCTAAGCATAATTAAATGATAAAGTAAAGGCTACTAGGAATTAAAAGCTACTACGCTAACAGTTTAAATAACTATAAATAAAAACTTCTAATCTAATTTGACATAAATGAAATTGCAAATTGAAAGCGCAACATAATTCATGCAGATTCAAACTGGTTAAAGTAAATAAGAAATACCAATAACATCGCGAGAATGGAATCACTGTCACTGATTACAACTTCGAAATAGAAAATTAAATCAAAACGGAAATTGAAACCTAACTAGAACAGAATCTCGGAAAACTCAAGGAACTCTGAAAACTAGAAAAACCCTAAAGTGTTTTTGGTGCCGGAGGCTGAAGATGATGATGATAAAGAGTAGTTAAGCCCTTTTTATAGACTGCCTTTCATCAAACCTAATGAAAACACGAGGGCCCAGCAAATCTGGGCCTAAAAGAGAGTCGGCAAGGCATACGTGCGCGCACAGGAGTGTGCGGTGAGGGATAAGGTGCTCGGTGAGTCTCGGCAGTGCTGGCGAATGATTGCCAGCTCTGGAGCAGTGCTGACGACCTTGCGAGTGATTACACGCGATGGCGACCTTGTGTTAAGAAATGAGCTAGAACAGAAAATAGGTAGAGTCATATCGGTGGGAAATACTTTTGTATTCATTTCAAAGCTTAAACTTCAACACAAGAATGCTAGCTAACGTGCTGTCATATACAACCAAAATACTATAACAGATATGTGCTCTCATGAGTGGACCATAGGCATATTCAGAATTGTGCTTCCTTGCTTGAAGTAGTCTTCAGTCCTTCTTGGCATACATGATGGAAAGCAATGCTGAGGTGGAATGTCTTTGAGGACGACAGCATGGACTTTATGCATGGGAGTGGCAACTTGTTCATTCTCTCTAACATCTGTCCTCAATTCGATCGAGCTTAACGAAGTAACACCCAATAAGTTCTTCAAGCGAGAGAAGAATTGCAAACTGAGAGGCTTAGTTAGGATATCTGCACGTTGATCTTGAGATGGAATGTATCTCAAATCAATTTCTCCAGCTGCAACTTTATCTCTCACAAAATGGATGTCTATTTCTATGTGCTTCGTTCTTGCATGCATGACAGGATTCGAAGCTAATGATATGGTACTCATATTATCCACCCAAATGACTGGTGGTTTGAATGTGATTGATAGCTCGCGGAGTAGAGAACTTAACCAAGAAATCTCTGCCACAATGTGAGCTAGACTTCTGTATTCCGCTTCGGTGCTTGATTGAGAGATGACAGACTGTTTCTTCGAGCTCCAAGAAATAAGACTATTTCCCAAGTAGACACAATAACCAGTGGTAGACTTTCGATCATCGAGATCAGCCGCCCAGTCAGAATCACAGAAACCAACAATAGAACAAGAGGATTTCTGCAAATGAAGTCCATGATCTTTAGTACCAGCCAAATACCTAAGTATTCTCTTGACAGCTTTCCAATGTTTATCAAGAGGTGAAGCCATGTATTGGCTGACTTTATTCACACTAAAGGCTATTTTAGGTCTTGTGATCGTAGCATATTGTAAGGCACCAACAGTGCTACGATACAACTTGCCATCAACATTACTTATACCGTCCCCCTTGGAAAGTTGATAAGATGAAATCATGGGAGTTGGACATCCTTTGGCCTCGTGCATTTTCGCCTTCTGAAGGAGATCAGTAATATAGCCTGCTTGACTGAGATGTAAACCTTGAGATGTTTTGTTGATCTCAATGCCAAGAAAATGATGTACTTCGCCAAGATCTTTAAGAGAGAAATGAGAGTGAAGCTGAGAGATAACCTGTTGAATACCATACTGATTGGAACCAGTAACCAGCATATCATCGACATAAATGAGAAGATACACAACTGAACTCCCTTTGGAACGATAGAACAAAGATGTATCAGCTCGAGACTGAGAGAACCCAAGGTTGAGAAGAACAGATCTTATGGTGAGAAACCAAGATCGAGATGCCTGCTTTAAGCCATATAAAGCCTTCTTTAACTTATAAACAACAGGAGCAGAACCTGTGGATGGAGGTTTAAATCCAGGAGGAGGTCGCATGTAAATTTCTTCTTGAAGATCACCATTACGAAAAGCGTTATCAACATCCATATGAGTAACTGACCAACCATAATTAAGAGCCAAGGAGAGTAGTAGTCTAATACTTGCTGGTTTGACAATGGGGCTAAAAATTTCATTGAAGTCAAAACCAGGCTCTTGTGAAAATCCTTGAGCAACAAGTCTAGCTTTGTAGCTAGAGATCGATCTGTCAGCATTTATCTTTATCTTGAAGACCCATTTACACCCAATAGCATGCTTACCAGGTGGTAAAGGACAAAAAACCCAAGTACTTTTCTTAATTAAGGCAAAAATTTCCAATTTCATAGCCTGCATCCAAGCTTTGACCTGCATAGCTTCAGCATAGGATTTAGGTTCAACATATAAGTAATCACATGTTGTATCTGTGGCAAAGGCTCTAGTATTGGGTTTGAAGATGCCAGCTTTAGACCGAGTTACCATAAGATGAGTGAGGACATGAAGTAGTGAGGGTGGAGAGTTGGATGAAGTAGAAGAAAAAGTAGAAGATTGAGTATGGGGTGCAGCAGATGAGTTGATGGGAGAAGGTAGAGGATTATCATTATTAAACTCAGATGAAGATTGTGGTAATGACTGAGATTAAAGAGTATCAGATGAAGTGGATGAGGTATTATCATGAGGCTGAGGAAAAACAGGAGCAGTGGGAAGAATGAGAAAGAATGATGGAGTAATAGAGGGAGTGGGAGTAGATGAATGTGTAGAGTGATAGGGAAAAATTAATTCATGAAATAAAACATCCCTGCTAATGACTATTTTACCCGAGGAAAGAAGGACTTTATAACCTTTGTGCTGACTACTATAACCCAAAAAAGTGCCAGGAGATGATCTATATTGCAACTTATGTGCATTAGAAGGTCTTAAGTAGGGGTAGCAAAGACAACCAAACACTTTGAGTAATGAGTAGTCAGGTTTAGATTTGAACATCACTTCATATGGAGGAATGTAGTTAAGGATTTTGGTAGGAGTTCTGTTAATGATAAAAATAGATGTAGTGAAAGCATCATCCCAAAATTTATGAGGTAGGTTAGCTTGAGCTAAAAGGGAAAGACCCATTTCAACAATGTGCTTATGCTTTCGTTCAGCTAGGCCATTCTGTTGTGGGGTGTTAGGACAAGAGATACGATGAAGGATTCCAGTATTATGGAGAAAAGTGGTTAAACCTCTGTACTCACCCCCCCAATCAGTTTGTAAAAATTTTATCTTGTGAGAGAATTGGTTTTCAACCATGGTCTTAAAGGATTGAAAAACATGATTCACTTCAGATTTGGATTTTAAAAGATAAATCCAAGTAAATCGGCTGTAATGATCAATAAAAGACACATAGTATCGAAAACCATTAGAGGAAGTGATAGGTGAAGGGCCCTAGAGATCACTGTGAATCAATGATAAAGAAGTATTGTGAACAGTTTGTGAGTGTTGATAAGGTAATCTATGTATCTTAGCAACAGAACATGAATGACAGAAACTTGGACGTGGCATTAATTGAAGAGAGATATTACAACTGTGTAGAGCCTTTTTGACAATGTCTAAGGCACAGTGGCCTAATCTCCTATGCCAAACATCAAGAGAAACAACTAATGGACTAGAACTAGTAATGGAAGAAGAGTAAACAACAGGAACATGGTTGTTATTCTGAGTGAGACCAGCACAATGGGCAGCCTTGTCTTTGACAGAAGAATGTAGAGATGAAGACTTATGGAGAAGGAATTGATAAAGTCCATCTTTAAGAATGCCCTTGAGTAGAATGGCTTGAGTTTCCTGGACCTTAACAAAACAAAAATGAGGGTGGAATTTAAAGAATACTCCATTATCTAAGGCAAATTGAGAAACACTCAAGAGATTTTTCTTTATCTGAGGAACATGCAAAAGATGCTTGAGAATAAAGTGTTTTGAAGTCATGGGAGAGGAAACCACAGAATCACCAACATGTGAAATACTAACAAGAGAACCATTACCCATTTGCAATTTTGTACCTCATTGGTAGTCAGTGGCTGAGTTAAAGGCATTATAATAGTGGGAGACATGGTTTGTAGCTCCTGAATCAGGATACCAAGCTGAAGAACTCATGTTGTCATACCACTGGTCAAAAGTTGTAGAAGAAGGAGACAGATGAACCATAATTAAGCCAAGTTGATGAGAGAACCTTTGCTGCTGTTGGAAATTAGGCTGGAAATTGCCTTGCCCAGATGAAGAAGGAGGCCTCGTGGTGTTATTTCTAGGAGCACTAGGAACGAAATTTGGCTAGAACATGTGCCAGCATCTATCAGCTTGTGACCTGGTACACCACATACTTGGCAGATGGGTTTGTTGTTTTCAAATCTACCTCCTCCTCGGCCGCCTCGACCATTTCCTCTGCCTCTGCCGCCAAAGCCTCCTCTGGACTGCATATTGCCTTGATAGCCTTTGCCTCTTCCTGTTAGATGGCTGTTGGAGTTGTTTTGATTTGGTCCTTGCACAAAGTTGGCAGAAGGCTGTGATCCTTTAGCATTTAGAACTTGAGTCTTAGCAGACTCAACTCTATTCTCAAAGCTTAATAATAGTGAACTCACATCTCCAAAAGTCCACACTTCAGGTTTAGAAGTGATAGTAACCATGACTGAATCATACTCAGGGCCAAGTCCAGCCAAAGTATGCATGATTTGGTCATCATCTGTGACTCTATATCCTGCTGATCCAAGTGAATCACAACAAGTTTTGATTTTGTTGAGGTAATCTCTCATGCTGAGAGAATCCTTCTTGAGAGTCTGCAACTGCAGCTTGTATTGCATGACTTTAGCTTTAGATCGATTGGAGTAGTTCTGGAGAAAAGCTTCCCAGATTTCTTTACTAGTGTTGAGCCCAACCACTAATATCATGGTACTTTCAGTGAGAGAGGACTGAATCCATGTGGAGAGAAGTTGATCTTGGCGGATCCAGTTGATGTACTCAGCATTTGGTAACATCTCACCACTTTTTGTGGTCATAGCAGCCTCCGGTGGATCTTGAATGAAGTATTTTTCCAAGCCAAGCCCTCTAACGTTCGCTATTATTTGTTGCTTCCAGATGAGAAAGTTATTCTCATTAAGTTTGACTGATATTTGATTGTTTTGAGGAATAATGGGGATTGATACAGCAACTCGATCTGCCATGATAGAGATGTAACAAGAAAAAAAAAAGAAAACAAGAAGGAAAAAAAAAGTATAGAGACAGGTCTTAGTCTACCTGCTCTGATACCATGTTAAGAAATGAGCTAGAACAGAAAATAGGTAGAGTCATATTGGTGGGAAATACTTTTGTATTCATTTCAAAGCTTAAACTTCAACACAAGAATCAGAAGCAATATATAGTAACCTATAGACTATTCTAGATCAACTAGGGTAACCCTAATACAGCTGGCTAAGGTGTACTGCCATAGTAACATAAATGCTTGCTAACGAGCTGTCATATACAACCAAAATACTATAACAGATATGTGCTCTCATGAGTGGACCATAGGCATATTCAGAATTGCGCTTCCTTGCTTGAAGTAGACTTCAGTCCTTCTTGGCATACATGATGGAAAGCAATGCTGAGGTGGAATGTCTTTGTGGATGACAGCATGGACTTCATGCATAGGAGTGGCAACTTGTTCATTCTCTCTAACACCTTGCGAGTGATTGCCAGCTCTGACAATGGAAATCTACTCTGGCGAATGAAATTCAGCTCTGTCGAGTGATTGTCAACTCTGGCTATGGAAATCTACTGAGGCGAATGAATATCAGCTCTGTCGAGTTTCCCCTAATAAGCAATTTCTGATCCAATATCTCGAACATAGCATTCTCCCTCCTATTTTATCAATATTTCCTGCAAAACAACAAACAGACTCATAAACGCACCAGATTCCAGAACAAATAAACTCAGAATATCACAATCAAACCCCCAAAATAAGAACAATTAGGCATAAATCAACCCCCCCCCCCACACTTAGCCTTTTGCTTGTCCTTAAGCAAAATCCATATAAATCTAATAAAGAGGTGGTTCCACGATGCTCATTTGCAACCCAACATTCAACAAGCCAATTCCAGATTTTTTCACAAAAAACACATGTCTCTAGATAATGCAAATACTTAGAGTTGAAGAAGCAAAACGACTGTAAGATAAAAGATTCGATCAGACCCAATTCTCTGCTAGAAGTGAATTCCCTAATGTGATCGCCTTTATAATCAATATCTCATTTTACAACTATTTCCTTATTCACAATTTTGTGTTCTCTTTAGAAGTTCTTTCTTTAATTTCGACAGTTAAGCCAAGATTCGTGAAATACAACCTTTTGGAGGTAATCCAAAGTCCTCTCACGTGGTTTCCCATGCTCATAGATTTTCTAGAGAAGTAGAGACACAGAGCTGGCAAATATCTCAGAATTCAAACAACTTCACACAAATAGGTACGATTGTAGGCAATCACAATGACAACACTTTCTCTAGCATCTACCGGACAAATCACGTTTCAGTTGCTTACAAACGCTTTGCAACAAAAAAACTCATAAATCATTTGCACCTATAGAAACATATATAAGATGAAAAACCAGAATAGCCACCAATCAGCACTAACCCAAAAATCACATCGAAAACCATCACTTCAAAAGATCAATACGGGCAAGCTCAATTTCAAACATTCACTAAATGCTGGGGGACCAATCGCCCAAAAAAAAACATCATAAACAACATGCACTAATCAAAACAAGACACCCCCCCACCTCACAAAAAGAATGCCATGTCCTCAGGGCAAAAGATGTAAAGAGTTAAAAGAACGTCCCTAAATATTGGCAATGAAAAACAGAGGCACTGTGTGTTGGATTTGTATACTGAAAGCAAGAACGTTTTATGCTTGTATACAATGATTCCTGTTTTCACCTTTTAATCTCCTATCTGATTGGATTCATGATTGCATATGTATGTTCTTTATCTCTATATAAGTAGATTATATGGTGTGTTGTAGATCACAGAAGACCATATAATTGGATTAACCTTAAGAGATATAATATGATCACAACTGAAATAACTCTAGGACAAGTTATTTATTTAGGTTGCGGTATAGATGGAAGTAGTTTGTCTTGACTACTTATCTATACTGGTACGTAATACATATTGATAGGACCACAGTGAGATATATTCTTCTATCTGACCTAAGTGAAGAATTAGAGATCTCGGTGACTTATAAGATCTTAATACTAATAAGATGTCAGGTATATATGTTGATTCGTCTATCACTTTGACTTACTATGAGCGAGAGTTATATAGTAACTTGAGTACTCTGTATCTTGGGTGATAGCGGTTAATATATGATATCTGATTATCTGTATTGGTACTCGTATCCGTAAAGGATAATGACATCCCCTTAAGGAGCTCAATAATGTTTATTGCACTAAACCCTGCAGGTTGATTAAGTTCAGGCGCAATAATAAGGTTTGAGTGGTACTGCTTAAGGATTACAAAGAGATTAATTAATTTAGGCTGTCAGAGCTCTAATTAATTAATGGATGTCGGATATTTTAAATACGAGGATTTAATAAGTCTAAATACAAGCCCCGACTCATCACCGGTAATAAAGGGGTAAGTCAATATTGGTTCTCTAGTGGAATGAACTAATATTTATAAATTAATTATGGTCTGGGCTGACCATAGATAAATTAATTTATTTGAGGCCCATCTTTATTCCTTGTATTTGGTCCCTGGACTGGCCCAAAGTCTCCTAGCCCAGAAAGGAACAGAAATCGTGCCCTACCCTAAAACTGGCGCCTCCTCCCTCTTTCTGTATTATTAAATACAGCTGTCAGCTCTCAGGAAATACACACTGATAATTATTAGAGTTTGAGAACTGAGAGGAGGCGCAGGAAACCGTCGGAGCTTTCTGTCTTGGGTTTTCTCACAGTTCGTTGTCCATCCAACGGTGAGACTAGAGCGGGATACAGTCCAGAAGATCAGAACTGGAGTTGTTCGATTCGATCATCAATCATCTGTGCATCCGATTCACAAGTAAGTAAATCCTAACACCTGTGTGCAGCTGTTAATTCATAGGAGCATGTTAGGATTAATCGTTGTATGATAGATTAATAATAATCCAAGAAACGATCATCGGGCAAACGGAACGTTAATTCAATTTAATATTCCTTCAATTGGTATCAGAGCCCAGGATTAATTTCTTGGCTCTATTATTAATTTATGTACGATTAATAATGTGCGTTGTTTTACTGCTGTTGTTCTTCGTGGTCTGTTGATTCGTGGAATACGTCGTTTTTACGTTGTAATCGTTTTTCACCACGAGAAAATCCGTGGTTAGATTAGAATTTCAATTTGTATTTGTTTTTCGTTGTAATCTGTAAAATCTGAGGAGCGAGACGAGAACGGCGACGAATCAACAACGACAGAACGGTGTTTGGAGTAACGGAGGCGCGTCGGGCACGGAGCGAACAAGGCTGCCGGCGCCGAGGGCCGCGCGCGCACGAGCGCTTGCGCGCTGTGCGCTGCGCGCCTGGGCAGGCGCCGTGCGCCCTTGCTGCTGCTGCTCGTGCGGATCAGACGGGCGGGAAGGAGGCGGGCGACGGGGCTGTGCGCGCCCGGGGCAGCGCCTGCGCGCTTTGCGCTCTGCGCGCCCAGCGGGCGGCGCACTGCCGCTGATGCCGCTGCTGTCCAGTCCACGCCGGAGTCTGCTGCTGCTGCTGCGCCCGCGCTGGAGGCCGCACTGGAAGCTGCTGCGCCGAGGGTCGTCTGCTGCTGCTGCCGACCGCGCGCTGGGCAGTGCACCGCGTGGCTACTGTGCGGCGGTGGAGGCTGCCAAGGGCGGCGGCGGCTAGGGTTTCCAAGCCCTAGCTGCGTTTCAAACCCTAGGGGGCCCAAACCCTAGTTTTTCCAAAGACGGGCCTATGTGTTCGGGCCGAGTTTTATTTTGTTTTGGGCTAGTTTTTATTTTATTTTTCTTTAAAAATAGAATAGTTTTGGGATTCCACGAATGGGTCACGAAGAATTTTAATTCTTTTATTATTGTTCTTTGCATGCCGTGGTGTTAATCCTTTATGCTCTTAACTTGCTTTTGTTCGTCTCTGCTTGTTAATATGCTTTATTAACTGCGCTTAGACAAGCATGATAGTAGGTTTATCGTTTTCTTAAGCATGTTTTAGAATTCTGCGAGCATGTTTTACATGTTGCGTTCTAGAAAAGCATGATTAGGATTATGTGCTTGAGCATGTACAAACCTTTTGAAGTTAAAAAGACTAAGCAGTTTTAATAATTTTAAGCAATTAAAATTATTTTAGACCTCCACATGCGGTCTCTAGACAAAGTGTTTAGCAATATGAGTAACGGTCCACCCCACGTGGCTTACTTCATATTTGTTTTTCATAAGTTTGTCAGAAGAGGTTTCTATAAAAATATTTAAACCATTGAAGTAGTGGGAGTTATGCAGTAACGGTCCACCCCACGTGGCTTACTTGTGTAATTTTCACAAGTACTTTGGAGAATGGTATTAAATAAGATAACTAAGAAAATTAAATTGAAAGCGACATGGTCCGAGTGAGTATGTTAATTTCGAGAATTTAATTTTCAAGGTTAAAGTGGTCATTGCTTAGATATCATATCAAGTACAATGTACAACTCCCCCACGGAGTCCCTTCTTGATGATGATATGGTCTAGTCAAGGTGCCAACTATTAATTTCTTTTGTCAAAAGGTTAAGTTGACATGGGAATTAAATGACTAGGTGAATAGTCTGGTTGAGGAATTCGTGTGTAACTGTCCACCCCACGTGGCTTACATATGGAATTCTTTGAGCCGTTGGAGGTTTCACTAATATTGTTTTATCAAAAGGTTACAATATTATTGTTACGAACTATATGCGTTCATGTTCTTACATGTTTAAATTGTTTACTTTCAGATATGTCTATGTCTCCGATAATTAATATTCTAGAAAACAATCCTCTCACTGGTCCTAACTATACCGAATGGAAACGCCACATCATGTACATTCTTGACGCTGATGAGCATAGTTTTGTGCTTACCACTCCACGTCCCGCGGCTTTAACTGATCAGTCAACTGATGTGGAACGTGAGGCGCATAGGAGGTGGCACAAGTCAAATAATATGGCCAAGTGCTATATTATGATGACTATGTCGCAAACTTTGCAACTCCAGCATCAGGGCATGGACGATACGACTACGATCATGTTAAATATCTCTGAGGTTTATGGGGAGTCCGAAAGATCTGCCCGTTTTAACATCATGAGAGAAATCTTAGCATGTGTTATGAGCGAGGGCAGTTCTGTGCACGATCATGTCATTCATATGATAAATTTGTTTGACAGGCTTGATCTGCTAGGAGGGGGTATCGAAGGCGAAGCCAAAGTCGATATCATCCTCAACACTCTCCCCAAATCCTATGAGAACTTTCGTCTCAACGTCGTTATGAGCAAAGCCAACTATACTCTCAATGAGTTGTTGAATGCTCTAGTTACGAAGGGAGTCATGGGCTCGCGAAAAGGGAAAGAGGTTCTTGTCGCTGCCAAGGGATCTACTTCTTCGTCGAAAGGCGGGAAAAAGAAGTGGCAAGGTCCAAAGAGCAAGAATGACAACGAAGCTAGTGGGAGTGGCAAAGCCAGAAAGGACGGCCCTAGCGGCGGCGTGAAGAAGCCGACGGGAAAGGGAAAGTGCTTCAAGTGCGGCAAGACTGGGAATTGGAAGAAAGATTGTCCGATGCTCAAGGCAAAGGGACAAGGTACGTAACAAGTTTTAGTAACTGAAACATGTTTAGCTTCATTTTCTACTCATTCATGGGTAGTGGATACGGGGGCAACTGATCATGTTTGTTACACCTTGCAGGGCTTCAAGCCGACAAGGGAGCTGGAAAGTGATGAGATCACCATCTCCATGGGCAATGCGTCGAAGGTCGCAGCAGTTGCTATTGGAGATTTATCTTTATGTTTTGGTGATGACATTTTAATTTTGAGAGATATTTTATATGTGCCGGATTTTCGGCGGAACATAATTTCTGTTTCAAAGTTATTTTTGGATGGATATTCTGTTACTTTTGATAGAGGTGTCTCTATCATGAAAAATAACATGACTATTTGCTCCGGAATTTTGAACAACTCTCTCTATACTATTACATGTCCAATTAAAAATTCTGTCCATGTTGCATCTACATCACAAATCTGTCCTAATCCGAATAAGAGGAAGTATTATTCTCATGAACAATATACGCATGCGTGGCACCTAAGGTTAGGCCACATCAATCTAAATAGGATCCAAAGTCTCGTTTCAAATGGAGTCTTGAAAGACTTTCAAGCTGTTCCATTTAGAACCTGCGAATCCTGTATAGAAGGAAAGATGACGGCAAGGCCTTTTAAGGCCAAGGGGTATAGGGCCTCGCATGTGTTAGAATTGATTCACTCTGACTTGTGTGGACCGATGACCACAAAGGCTCGTGGAGGGTATGAGTATTTCGTCACTTTCATTGACGATTACTCAAGATATGGATATATTTACCTACTTCAACACAAGTCTGAATGCTTTGAGAAATTCAAAGAATTCAAGGCAGAAGTGGAGAAGAGAAGGGGTAAATCTATCAAGTCATTGCGGTCTGATCGCGGTGGCGAATACCTCGGAAACGAGTTCTTGCAATACTTGTCAGAATGTGGGATTACATCCCAATTGACTGCACCGGGTACTCCCCAACAGAATGGTGTAGTAGAGAGAAGAAACAGAACTCTTATGGAAATGGTACGATCAATGATGAGTTATGCATCATTGCCTATTTCGTTTTGGGGATATGCCTTGGAAACAGCGGTTTATTTGCTAAATAGGGTACCGTCCAAATCGGTTCCTAAAACTCCTATTGAGTTATGGTCAGGGCGTCAGCCCAGTTTGAACCACATAAAGGTATGGGGTTGTCCTGCATACGTGCTAGACAAGGAAGCGAAGAAATTGGAGCCTAGATGCGAATTAATGCTGTTTATAGGATATCCTAAGGAAACGAAAGGTGCTTATTTTTATAATCCTAAGGATCAGAAAGTGGTTGTTAGCACCAACTCACGATTCTTGGAACAGGATTATATAAATGAGCACAAGTCAAAGTCCGAGATTGTTCTTCAAGAAATCGAAGGCAATGGACAGGCGATTCCACCACCCCAGCCAAGTGTGCAAGTGAATGCACCACAGGACACTGCACAAACCATTGTCACAGCTGTACCACCACCGCTTCGTCGTAGTGGAAGGGTTGTAGTTTAACTCAATCGATTTATGTTCTTGGGATAATCTTCAGATCTTCTTCCTGTTGATGAACAAAAGGATGTCGACCCTGATAACTATAGACAAGCGATGAAAGATCAGGATGCAGATTCTTGGTACGACGCCATGGTTTCTAAAATAGAATCCATGACTGCTATGGGTGTATACGAGAAAACTGAACTACCTGATGGCTTTGAAGCTATAGGTAGTAGGTGGGTATACAAGATAAAGCGAGATTCGGATGGCGAAGTCGCAGCTTTTAAAGCTAGACTGGTGGCGAAAGGCCATACCCAGGAACAGGGTATAGATTATGATGAAACTTTTTCGCCGGTTGCCATGCTTAAGTCTATCTGAATACTCCTTGCCATAGCAGCCCACATGAACCTTGAGGTTTGGCAAATGGATGTCAAAACTGCTTTTCTAAACGGTTTCCTTGAAGAAGGAAGAGACATCTATATGCAGCAACCAGAAGGGTTTGTGAAAAAGGGCGAAGAGCATCTTGTATGGAAGCTGAAGAAGTCCATTTATGGACTTAAGCAAGCTTCGAGGTCATGGAACAAGCGTTTTGACGAGGTGATTAAATCCTATGGATTTACTCGCTGTGAAAACGAGAGTTGCGTGTACTGTTTAGATGCCGATGGTGACGTGGTTTTCCTTGCACTTTATGTAGATGATATCCTCCTCATTGGCAACAATGTTGAGCTATTATCGGACATAAAGAAGTGGTTATCCGAACAGTTTCAAATGAAGGACTTAGGAGATGCAGCGTACATCCTGGGGATCAAGGTTGTCCGTGATCGCCAGAAAAGGATGTTGAGCTTATCTCAAGCGACCTACATTGATACTGTGATTGCTCGTTTTAGCATGCAAAATTCCAAGAAAGGCTTGCTACCTTTCAGACATGGCATTCCTCTGTCTAAGGACATGTGTCCTAAGACGCCTAGTGAGGTTGAGGAGATGAGGAAGATACCCTATGCTTCCGCCGTAGGTAGCCTCATGTATGCAATGCTTTGCACGAGACCTGATATTTGCTATGTCGTTGGCATGGTTGCAAGATATCAGTCGAACCCTAGACCAGGACACTGGACTGCGGTAAAGCATATTCTCAAGTACCTGAAGAGAACTCGAGATTATAGGCTAGTTTACCAGTCAGACAGTCTATCTCCTTTGGGTTACACCGATTCGGATTTCCAGGCTGACCGGGATGAGAAGAGATCTACCTCTGGATATGTGTTTACCTTGGGAGGTGGAGCCGTATCATGGCGGAGTGCAAAGCAGAAGTGCATTGCAGACTCCACCATGGAAGCCGAGTATGTAGCTGCTTCCGAAGCTGCTAAAGAGGCTGTATGGTTCCGGAACTACCTCTTGGATCTAGGAGTGGTACCTAATTTTCCTAAGAGTATCATAATTTATTGTGATAACTCGGGTGCAGTGGCAAATTCTAAGGAACCCAGGAGCCACAAGGCGACCAAACACATAGAGAGAAAGTACCACATTATACGAGAAATCGTAAGCAGAGGAGATGTGCTAGTTGAGAAGATTAACACTTTGGAGAACTTAGCTGATCCTTTCATGAAGAGCTTGCCGCAAAAGGCCTACGAGAAGCATGCTCGAGGAATGGGGCTGCGGTTGATGCCACTCACTTAAAGAAAAACTTTCAGTATAAGTGGGAGAAGAAGTAAAGAGTGAAGTGGATGTTGTAATAGCTAGTATTTAGACACATTGTATACTAAAAGTTTTGCTTTAGTATAAGTGGGAGATTGTTGGATTTGTATACTGAAAGCAAGAACGTTTTATGCTTGTATACAATGATTCCTGTTTTCACCTTTTAATCTCCTATCTGATTGGATTCATGATTGCATATGTATGTTCTTTATCTCTATATAAGTAGATTATATGGTGTGTTGTAGATCACAGAAGACCATATAATTGGATTAACGTTAAGAGATATAATATGATCACAACTGAAATAACTCTAGGACAAGTTATTTGTTTAGGTTGCGGTATAGATGGAAGTAGTTTGTCTTGACTACTTATCTATACTGGTACGTAATACGTATTGATAGGACCACAGTGAGATATATTCTTCTATCTGACCTAAGTGAAGAATTAGAGATCTCGGTGACTTATAAGATCTTAATACTAATAAGATGTCAGGTATATATGTTGATTCGTCTATCACTTTGACTTACTATGAGCGAGAGTTATATAGTAACTTGAGTACTCTGTATCTTGGGTGATAGCGGTTAATATATGATATCTGATTATCTGTATTGGTACTCGTATCCGTAGAGGATAATGACATCCCCTTAAGGAGCTCAATAATGTTTATTGCGCTAAACCCTGCAGGTTGATTAAGTTCAGGCGGAATAATAAGGTTTGAGTGGTACTGCTTAAGGATTACAAAGAGATTAATTAATTTAGGCTGTCAGAGCTCTAATTAATTAATGGATGTCGGATATTTTAAATACGAGGATTTAATAAGTCTAAATACATGCCCCGACTCATCACCGGTAATAAACGGGTAAGTCAATATTGGTTCTCTAGTGGAATGAACTAATATTTATAAATTAATTATGGTCTGGGTTGACCATAGATAAATTAATTTATTTGAGGCCCATCTTTATTCCTTGTATTTGGTCCCTGGACTGGCCCAAAGTCTCCTAGGCTAGAAAGGAACAGAAATCGTGCCCTACCCTAAAACTGGCGCCTCCTCCCTCTTTCTGTATTATTAAATACAGCTGTCAGCTCTCAGGAAATACACATTGATAATTATTAGAGTTTGAGAACTGAGAGGAGGCGCAGGAAACCGTGGGAGCTTTATGTCTTGGGTTTTTTCACAGTTCGTTGTCCATCCAACGGTGAGACTAGAGCGGGATACAGTCCAGAAGATCAGAACTGGAGTCGTTCGATTCGATCATCAATCATCTGTGCATCCGATTCACAAGTAAGTAAATCCTAACACCTATGTGCAGCTGTTAATTCATAGGAGCATGTTAGGATTAATCGTTGTATGATAGATTAATAATAATCCAAGAAACGATCATCGGGCAAACGGAACGTTAATTCAATTTAATATTCCTTCACTGTGAGAGGCGGCGAAGTGGTTTGGGAGGCAAGCGAAAGTTTATAGTATGCTGCGTGGGGTTTAGGGTTTGCGGCCTATGGGCTTTAAGGACTCGGCAAGGGAAAAGTCAGCGCTGGCGAGTGATTGTCAGCGCTGGCGGCCTTGTCAGCACTGGCGAATAAATTCTTCTGCAAAACACAGCAACACTGTAATTCCCATCATCTGCAACACAAGCAAGAACACCCAAAATCAAACCAACTAGACAGGCACCAAAACAAGAAACACACAAATAGAAAGCAAAGAACAAGCAGAACGAAAATAAAAAGAACATGGGTGCCTCCCATGCAGCGCTAGTTTTAAAGTCGCCAGCCCGACTTAGAGAAACTTTTAACCAAAATCACGTTGAAGCTTCAGCTACCTTAATCCCTGTGAAAACATATCCTCTTTGATTGCAACTGCGGGTCCTCCTAATGAGGATACAACACTCATTACATTAAAAGACATCCTGACCACTCTTTTTCGGGAGCCAGATCGAAAACTCCCATCTTTCTTCTTCTCCAAAGGCAGTACACACTGCAACCCTTGCACAACACCATCTTTACATTGCAGCCCGTCCAGAACTTTTTCATCAATGGTTATCTGTTGGATTTGTATACTGAAAGCAAGAACGTTTTATGCTTGTATACAATGTTTCCTAAGTTCACTATCTAATCTCCTATCTGATTGTGTTCATGATTGCATATGTATGTTCTTTATCTCTATATAAGTAGATTATATGGTGTGTTGTAGATCACAAAAGACCATATAATTGGAATAACCTTAAGAGATATAATATGATCACAGCCGAAATAACTCTAGGACAAGTTATTGGTTTAGGCTGCAGTATAGATGGAAGTAGTTTGTCTTGGCTACTTGTCTATACTGGTACGTCATTACGTATTGATAGGACCACGGTTGAGATGTATTCTTCTATCTGACTTAAGTGAAGAATCAAGATCTCGGTGACTTATAAGATCTTAATACTAATAAGTATTCAGATATATATGTTAATTCGTATATCACTTTGACTTACTATGGGTGAAAGTTATATACTAACTCGAGTACTCTGTATCTTGGGTGATAGCGGTTAATATATGATATTTGATTATCTGTATTAGTACCCGTATCCGGTATAGGATAATGACATCCCCTTAAGGAGCTCAATAAGGTTTATTGCGCTAAACCCTGCAGATTGATTAAGTTCAGGCGCAATAATAAGGTTTGAGTGGTACTACTTAAGGATTTATAAAGAGATTAATTAATTTAAGCTGTCAGAGCTCTAATTAATTAATGGATGTCGGATATTTTAAATACGGAGATTTAATAAGTCTAAATACAAGCCCCCGACTCATCACCGGCAATAAAGGGGTAAGTCAGTATCGGTTCTCTAGTGGAATGAACTGATATTTATAAATTAATTATGGTCTGGGCTGACCATAGATAAATTAATTTATTTGAGGCCTATCTTTATTCCTTGTATCTGGTCCCTGGGCTGGCCCAATGTCTCCTAGCTCAAGTAGGGCAGATTTTCGGCCCTCACATAGAAACTAGCGCCCCCTCTCAGTTTTTTGTATTATTAAATACAGCTATCAGCTCTCAGGAAAACATACTGATAAAATTAGGGTTTTGAGAGCAGAGAGAGGCGCAAGAAAACGTGAGGTGATTTCTGTCTTGGGAATTTCCATAGCTCGTTGTCCATCCAACGTTGGGAATTGTCACAGCCCACAATCCCTAAGGATGGTTTAACCGGGGTTATGACTCGGGAAGGGGATTAAGAAGCGGGGAAAGAAAGGGGCATTTACTTAACAATCAAACATTTTACGAAAAGAGACAATTATTATATAACACTAGGATCATAACTGATCACTTGGGCAAAAACAAGACATTTGTTCAGGAAGGTCCGTCAAAGTGGATTAACCAACAAAAGAGTATCATACTTAAAATAAAAACCTTAACATAATCAGAGTATCTTGCAGCGGAAATACGTGTGAGTTATACATATGAAGATGTATACTCAAGGTTACATTATTGTTCTATGTCAAAAGGTACATCCACTCAACTCCACTCCATTCCATCGCTCGCTCAACATGCACATTAGGGAAAACAACATGCAGGGCTGAGTAAAAATACTCAGTGAACATATGCCGGAAACATAACATTTTATATCATTTATTGAACTGCCAACAGTAACACACAGGGTTTTACTTGAAGGACCTGTGCTTACTAAACATTTTCTTTCATTTCATAAAGTTGGATGCGCATCCCATTTTCAGTCTATATGATCCATATCTGTTCCTTTTACGCGCCGGGAAGGAGGCCTCCTTCCACGGACGCTAAGACCGGTCGCAAGCGACACACAGTCTCCATGAGTGTACACGTTAACCCTTACTAGCAAACCTTCGTCTAGCGTAGGGTCCGAATTCGATTTCCTTTATAGTTGGCGAACCAACACAGATAGGATACATACATAAAACATAAACATTTTTGGCAGACAATCATTTCATAAACATTTCCTTTCCTTTCATAAGAACCATTTAATCATTTCCATAAACATTTCATTTAATAAGAATCATTTACCATTTAAAATATTACAGTTATATCATGTCATTCATTTCATTTCGTATAAGAGGCCTGTATGCAGGGGATCTCTATATACGTGTTTTAAGAAAGCCCACCTTATTCGTTCCCACAACGGGCGTAGAGTTACTTCCCTTTTTAGCTATCACTTCCCGCCTGGACCTTTATTGACGAAGAATCGATAAGTTTGAGAAGAAGTCGTGAAGGAAGGGAAGATAGGTCTCTAAACTAAACTATCTCCTTTTTAATGATTTTAGGGTTCTAGCATTCATATTAATCTTATCTCGTTCAAAACCTTAAACTCAAAACATCTATCACATAACTAACATTTAGGTTCGAAACCGTTTATTCGAACATCAACATGCACATCAATCATAATTCGTTCTACTCACGCCATCAAGTTAAATATTCCGTTATTTAATAACAAATCATATAATATCACATAGACAAATTAAATCATCACAGATCATTCTTTCTCATACTTAAAATAATTTAATCATTTTCAAATAATCCATATTAATAAGTCATTTGAAAAGAATTAATTTAAATAAGAGTTTAACTCAAAATATTTTATTTTAAAGTCCATTTGTAAAAATACTTGAAATAAAAGAACTCCATTTAAATAATTAATTTAAAGGTCAATATATAATTAAATTAATCAAGCTCAATTTAAATTAATAATTAAGAGCTCAAATAATTTAAATAGATATAAGCCCAAATTAATTAGATAAATTAAGTCTATCATGTTTTTCTTTGAATAAGGCCCAAACAATTAAATTAAAGAAGCCCAAATCCTTTAAATAAAAGAAGCCCATCATAATTTTTATTTAAAAGGGCCGAGCCCAACAGATATTTATTTAAAAGGGCCGAGCCCAATAGACAGAGGCCCATCAGATTTTAATATCTCAGGCCCATAGTTAATTAAATAAGGGCCCAATATTTAAAAAAAAATCGGCCCAACTCGGCCCAATTATTAACCTAATTAAACACACACCATTACACCTCCCAACACACACACAAGCTGCGCCTCCCTCTCTTCTTTCTCACTCTCTCTCTCGGACGTCTGCCCGGCGCCGCCGCCTCCGCCGCCGGCGAGCGGCTGCTCCTCTCTCGCCCTCTCCCTCAAGTTCTCACCTCTCTTCTCCCCTCCTTGACTCTATCCCTCTCGCTCACTCTGCCACCGGAAACAGGGCACGCCCGCCTCTCTGCGGCTCTCTCTCTGCTCGGTCGAGTGCGGCGCCACCTCCGGCGCGCCGCCTCGCTGAGCACCTCCCTTTCCCCTCTCATCTCTCTGACCTCCTCCGTCCGCCTCCCTCTCTCTCAGTTCTCACTGACTCACACACACACGCACGCAGACACGGCGTAAGCCGCGCCGCCGCGTCGTCTTCTTCCCCGGCGAGGACAGCACCGGTCAGCCATCTCCCTTCTCTCGACTCTAGCAGCAGCTGTTAATGAAGCCAGCCACCGCCGAAGCCCTGAATCACCGACTCCCTCGAATCCGGCGACCACAGGACAGCCATGGCCGCCGCCCTTCCTCCCTCCGATTTCCGGTGAAGCCGCAGCCGCAGCCGCCGACAACCCAGGTAAAACCCTATCTCCCTATTCTCATTTTCTTTTTCTTTTTCCTCATCTTTTTCCCTTTTTTTAAAATTAAAATCTGAAATCCCTCCTCTCTTTCTCTCTTGGCAGAACGGAGACCACCCTGTGGCTCCGCCGCCGTCCGTCGACCACCGGCAGCCCCGCGGCTGCCGCCCCCTAACCTCGATTCACACACACACACAGCAGGGTTTCAAGCCAAGATGCAGTCGAACACTTAGCAAATAGGATTTGAGCATAAATCAAATACTGTAAATGATCAATTGTAAACTGTACACAAACATTCATTCATGTATATTAATCCTTCATGTAATTTCAGTTTCAAAATACATGTGTAAACGTATTGGTGATCGTTGGTTCCCTGTAAAAATGAAATAGGGGAAAACCTTGGATTGGTGGTGAATGTTGCTTGTCTCTGCAGAATTGATATATCGCATAAGTTAGAATTTTTGTGAAGAAGAATTGAATGAGATGAATAATCTTCACTCTATTACCTTATAAAACTTGCTGCAGAGGTGGGAATGGGTGAGGTGAGATAGTGGAATAGATTTTAAAGAAGCAAAATTCTATTTGGAGATTGACTTCAGAGGTGAAGAAAATTGTGAAGTAGTAGGTGAAGAAAATTGTGAACGTATTGGTGATTGGTTTAATAGAAGAATGAGAGGGATGTGGATGAATGAGAACCATATGTGCTTAATCTCATATAAACACATTAAGATATATAAGCCTAATTCTCATTGAAGCATAAAATTCACTTGAGCTTGCCTCTAACATAAATTAAATAACTCATGGGCTCAAGTAAAACAATCGATAAAAGATTCATATTTAACACTCCAGTGTTAAATCCTCCACAATAAATTAATGGACTCAAAGTATATTTTGATTGCACCATCTATTGAAAATAAAAATAAATCATCACATATATAAATCATCAAATTCATATAAGTCCGTATTTCATTAATGGATGCTGAACCCTAATTATCATAATAAATTCTTAAATCAGTCATTAGAAGATTTTAAATCCTCAATTAAAAGTCGGGTCATTACATACTATCCCCCTTAAAAGAAATTTCGTCCCGAAATTTGTACCTCAGGAAACAACTCTGGGTACTTCTCTTTCATGGTAGACTCGGGTTCCCATGTCGCCTCTTCTTGACCATGATGTCTCCATAAGACCTTGACTATTGGTATCGATTTATTCCTTAGTATCTGAACCTTCCGATCTAAAATAGATTCGGGTCTTTCCTCATAACTCATATCTGGACTAAGGACAATGTCGTTTCTATGGATTACATGCTTTGGATCGTAAACATACTTCCTTAACTGCGACACGTGGAATACATTGTGCACATTCCCAAGGCTTGGCGGCAACGCCAACCTGTAGGCTACATGGCCTATTCGTTCTAGTATCTCATATGGTCCTATGAAACGTGGCTTGAGTTTACCCTTCACACCGAATCTAAAGATTCCTCTTGATGGAGAAACCTTCAGAAAAACTTTTTCTCCATCTTCAAACTGTAGGTCCGTTCGGCGTTTGTCAGCATATGACTTCTGTCTATCCTGGGCCTCCTTGATTCTTTGTCTGATTTGACGGACGATCTCAATCATCTCGCCTACTGTGTCAGGCCCTAGGATTCTTCTTTCGCCCACTTCATCCCAGTAAAGTGGCGATCTACATTTCTTCCCGTACAATGCCTCATAAGGTGCCATAGCGATAGTGGCTTGATGACTGTTATTATATGCAAACTCGATAAGCGGTAAAACATGTTCCCAACTTTCACCCCGGTCTAGCACGACCGTTCTTAACATATCTTCTAGTGTCTGAATTGTTCTTTCAGACTGACCATCTGTTTGTGGGTGAAAAGTTGTACTAAAATTTAACCTCGTTCCCAGTTCCTTCTGCAAGCTTATCCAGAATCTGGATGTAAACTTGGAATCTCTGTCTGATGTAATTGTCCTTGGTACTCCGTGCAAACGTATAATCTCTTTGACATAAAGTTGGGCTAACTTATCTGATCCATGAGTGATTGGGATTGGTATAAAGTGTGCACACTTCGTAAGTCTGTCAACAATTACCCATATAGCCGTGTTACCTCGTTTTGATCTTGGTAGTCCCGTGACGAAGTCCATTGCAATATCATCCCATTTCCATTTTGGTATATCCAAAGGTTGTAACTCACCATAGGGTCTTTGGTGCAAAGCCTTCACTTGCTGACAAGCAAGACATCTTTCAACAAACGAGGCCACATCTCGTTTCATTCCTTCCCACCAGAAATTCTGTTTTAGGTCCTGATACATCTTAGTACTTCCTGGGTGGGCAGTGTAAGGAGTGTCATGAGCTTCGCTCATTATCTTATTCCTAAGTTCATCGTCATGTGGAATGCATATCCTCTCTTCAAAGAAGATAGCATTGTCTGATTCCTCATGGTAATTCTTGAGTTCTCCTTTCCTTATCCTTCCTCGTAGCTTCTCCATCTTTTCGTCCTTCCTTTGTGCTTCTACCACCATTTTTCTCAAACTGGGTATTGTCGCAACAACACTCGCTATTGTATTAGGTGGTTTAATCACTTCTATCATCATCTTGTCAAAGTTTTTAATGAGTTCATCTTTTCTCGTGAGAAGGTATCCTAATTTAGACGAGACTTTACGACTCAATGCATCGGCTACTACATTAGCCTTGCCTGGGTGGTAGTTTATACCACAATCATAATCCTTTACTAGTTCGAGCCATCTTCTTTGCCTCATGTTCAGATCTCTTTGCTCGAAAAAGTATTTCAGGTTTTTATGATCGGTGAATATCTCACACCTAACTCCGTATAGGTGATGTCTCCAGATTTTCAGTGCATGCACCACTGCAGCTAATTCTAAATCATGGGTTGGATAATTCAGTTCATGTGGTCTAAGTTGTCGCGATGCATACGCTATCACCTTTCCCTCTTGCATTAACACACAACCTAGTCCATTTTTCGACGCATCCGTATAGATTACATATTCCTTGTCTGGTTCTGGAACTGCTAGCACTGGTGCAGTAGTTAGCATGTCCTTGAGCTGCTGAAAATTCCTCTCGCACTCATCAGTCCAAGTATACTTGATTCCTTTCCTAAGTAACTGCGTCATTGGTCTTGCTATTTTTGAAAATCCTTCAATGAATCTTCGATAGTAGCCAGCCAATCCTAAGAAACTTCTTATCTCATTTGGAGTTGTTGGTGACCTCCATCCTTGCACCGCTTCCACCTTAGCGGGGTCCACTTTGATTCCTTCTGATGACACGATGTGTCCCAAAAATGTAACTTCTTTAAGCCAAAACTCACACTTGCTGAATTTGGCGTAAAGTCGTTCATCCCTTAGTGTTTGCAAGGTAGTCCTTAAGTGTTGTTGATGTTCCTCTTCATTTTTGGAATAAATGAGGACGTCATCTATGAATACTAAGACAAACTTGTCTAAGTAAGGGTGGAATACTCTATTCATGAGGTCCATGAATACAGCTGGCGCATTTGTTAATCCGAAAGGCACAACTACAAACTCATAGTGGCCATATCTTGTTCGAAACGCCGTCTTAGGTATATCTTCTTGTCTGACCTTTAACTGGTGATACCCAGACCTTAAATCAATTTTTGAAAACACGCTCGCGCCCTTGAGTTGATCAAACAAGTCGTCTATCCTTGGCAAAGGATATTTATTCTTGAGCGTTAGCTTATTCAACGCTCTGTAATCGATGCACATT
The DNA here is from genome assembly GCF_028751815.1 of Salvia miltiorrhiza. NCBI lineage: Eukaryota > Viridiplantae > Streptophyta > Magnoliopsida > Lamiales > Lamiaceae > Salvia > Salvia miltiorrhiza. The sequence continues at coordinate 4,090,681 of NC_080387.1, read as the reverse complement.
CTCAAAGTGCCGTCTTTCTTCTTAACAAACAAAACTGGCGTTCCCCATGGAGATACACTAGGTCTGATGAAACCTAGGTCCAATAATTCCTGTAATTGGATCTTCAGTTCCTCCAATTCCCTTGGAGCCATCCTGTAGGGTGCTTTTGAAACTGGTGCTGATCCTGGTTCCAGGTCAATGGTAAATTCCACTTGCCTATTTGGTGGTAGTCCTGGCAAGTTATCTGGAAAAACGTCATTGTATTCTCGTACAACTTCCACATCTTCGATTGCTCCTTCTGTTCCAGCTTCTCCGTTTAGGTACACAAGAAAAGCTCTGCAGTCTTTCTTGTTCATCATCTTTCTCGCTTGTAGGGCTGAAATGACTGGTATGTTCCTACCCATACTTATCCCGTGAAAACTCAAAGCGTCTTTTCCTGGATATTTGAATGAGATCTCCCGTTCCTTGCATAAAATTGTGGCATAGTTCTCTGCTAGCCAATCCATTCCTAGGATTAAGTCCACGTCCCACATTGGTATAACATGCAAGTTGTTCGCTACAACATTAAGTGACCCTATGTTCAAATCTAAGTTCGAGCAAACGTGTGTAACTGTCGTCACCCCTCCTATTGGTGAAGAAATTCTCATATCCTGATTAGTTTTTTCCTGTTTAAGTTCTAGAGTGTCGACGCATGCACTTGCAATGAAAGAATGTGAAGCACCCGTGTCAAACAAAAGTACAACAGGTGTTTTGAGTAACATGCCCATACCTGCCAGGTTTCCTTGGTTATTTCCCTGATTGTTCTTGTGCAGGGCGTAGGCTCTAGCTTGAGGAGGTTGTGGTGGGCGAGGTGCAAGTTGATGCTGACGTGGTGGATATGGCAGTTGCTGGCCCTGAATGGCTCTGAGTGGTTGGGCTTGGCCTGACTGATTCGGCCTTCCTATTCCTCCTGGCGCCTTGCCTTGACAATTCTTAGCAAAATGGCCCTTCTGACCACATTTAAAGCAGGTATTACTGCCAGCCATACATACACCATGATGTTGTTTGGAGCACTTTGGGCATACAGGTGCCCTAAGTTGACCCTGATTGTTTCCAACGGGTCCTGGGTGAGTCTGTTGTCCTTGTCCTTGTGGCATCATGTTTCCTTGCCAAGGCCTCTTCTCGTCTTGACTGTTATAGTAGCCTCTGTTGTTATTGTTGTTACCTTCCCATTTTCTCTTTCCTCGATCATTTGCTCCCTGAGCATGAGTTTGAGCTGGGCGATCCTCGGGCATAGCTGCCTCGACATCCAGAGCTCTGCTGAGCGCCTCAGAGTAAGTAAGATCACCGTGACTGGCGAGTGCCATTTTTATCTCGTGTCTAAGACCAGAACGAAACTTCTCCGACATCTTTTCATCAGTATCCACCTGTTGTGGAGCATAGCGGGACATGTCGCAGAAAACACGATCATACTCTGTTACAGACATCTTGTTTTGCTTTAGGTTGTAGAATTCAGTTTCCTTTCTCTTGCGGTAGCTTTTTGGAATGTACTTGTCATATATTTCCGTCTTAAAGTCTTCCCAAGACAAATTTGCCAACTGTTGAGGAGTCATTGCCTTTCTTTTGGCCTCCCACCAAAAATCCGCAGACCCAGTCAGCTGGAACGCAACACATGACAAACGTTCTTGTGCATTACAATGGAGGAAATCGAAAATCCTCTCCATCGCCCTAATCCAATGTTCAGCATCCACTGGACTCCCAACCCCATTAAATGAAGGCGGACTTTGTTTGAGGAAAAGTTCCTCAACCCTTCGTGGCGGTTCAATTTCTACATCTACTTGATTTCTTGGGGCACGTCTAGGAGGCATTCTGTGATTCAAAGATAAAAGATCCTCAGCATATTCCTTATAACATATTCCTCTTGGTTTAATCATGAAAGCATCATAACTAAAACATGTAAATCCTTATTTGATCACAAGAGGTTACTAGGACAACTTAACAATTGTAAGGGCTCAATTTTTTTTTGAATGATATCAAAATAAAGTGTTGCAGAAAAATTTGTTGAGAAACTCAAACGAATAACCAGATGGTAGAAAGGAGTAACTACTAAGTCGAATAAAATGACCTAGAGTGAGAACACATCTGATTTTTAAACTGAAGTTGAAATACAGGGATTTATAAACCCAAAAGACGTCTACTGAGATTTGGATCATGTGGACTGGCCAGGTCCAACATAATCACTTCCCAGTTACACGGGAAACATCATCCCGGACTTGGTAATTATGGTCTTCTAAATTCTCATCATACTTACATAACAAAACTTAAGTTCGTAACAGTAAGCTAATAGCTCAAACTTAGGATCATTTGTTCTATACTTATATTCTGAACATTCAACATTCTTACATAAATAGACATATTACAACAAAGTAATGTAACAGTCAAACCATATTCTTTCTACAACTTATCATGAAACGAAGTCAATTTGATATTCTGTCATGTGTGAACTTTCGAACGTAGAGACTATGCTTAAAACCTTCGTGGTGTAACGTCCATCTTGAAGTTGTCTCATGCCACCTTTCGTTGACTTACTTTCAACGTGGCACGTATCCTTTCAGTCTATCTTTGAGTTTCAAAGAAACTATAGTCTCCCGAAGGAAACCAAAACATTCGTGATGTTTAGTCATTTTCTGATTCGTCATTCTCAAGCATCTAGGTTATAGGGATACCCTATAAATCCATCAATCTATGTTCTTTTGCAAATGTGATCATAAAACTTATAACAATCTACATTCCTTGAAAACGTGTTCAGTATCATTCATTCCTCTAATCATATCAACATAGTATGCACCAAATCTATCATACCAACGTAAAACATTCTACATTCATTCATATCATATCTTCACAATCATGATCTTGCAACAGTTTAAAATCATAACACTATTAAAAGATTGAAACTACAGTTACCTTTTTCCTGATTGAGCGTGATGCAATGGAGCATTGAGCGGTGTCATAAGATTCATTTAAGTCAAATGACTCGATCTAGACTTGGCTTTTGAAGGAAAATTCTTGGGCCAGAGCAAACGAACTGCTCTGATACCACTCTGTCACAGCCCACAATCCCTAAGGATGGTTTAACCGGGGTTATGACTCGGGAAGGGGATTAAGAAGCGGGGAAAGAAAGGGGCATTTACTTAACAATCAAACATTTTACGAAAAGAGACAATTATTATATAACACTAGGATCATAACTGATCACTTGGGCAAAAACAAGACATTTGTTCAGGAAGGTCCGTCAAAGTGGATTAACCAACAAAAGAGTATCATACTTAAAATAAAAACCTTAACATAATCAGAGTATCTTGCAGCGGAAATACGTGTGAGTTATACATATGAAGATGTATACTCAAGGTTACATTATTGTTCTATGCCAAAAGGTACATCCACTCAACTCCACTCCATTCCATCGCTCGCTCAACCTGCACATTAGGGAAAACAACATGCAGGGCTGAGTAAAAATACTCAGTGAACATATGCCGGAAACATAACATTTTATATCATTTATTGAACTGCCAACAGTAACACACAGGGTTTTACTTGAAGGACCTGTGCTTACTAAACATTTTCTTTCATTTCATAAAGTTGGATGCGCATCCCATTTTCAGTCTATATGATCCATATCTGTTCCTTTTACGCGCCGGGAAGGAGGCCTCCTTCCACGGACGCTAAGACCGGTCGCAAGCGACACACAGTCTCCATGAGTGTACACGTTAACCCTTACTAGCAAACCTTCGTCTAGCGTAGGGTCCGAATTCGATTTCCTTTATAGTTGGCGAACCAACACAGATAGGATACATACATAAAACATAAACATTTTTGGCAGACAATCATTTCATAAACATTTCCTTTCCTTTCATAAGAACCATTTAATCATTTCCATAAACATTTCATTTAATAAGAATCATTTACCATTTAAAATATTACAGTTATATCTTGTCATTCATTTCATTTCGTATAAGAGGCCTGTATGCAGGGGATCTCTATATACGTGTTTTAAGAAAGCCCACCTTATTCGTTCCCACAACGGGCGTAGAGTTACTTCCCTTTTTAGCTATCACTTCCCGCCTGGACCTTTATTGACGAATAATCGATAAGTTTGAGAAGAAGTCGTGAAGGAAAGGAAGATAGGTCTCTAAACTAAACTATCTCCTTTTTAATGATTTTAGGGTTCTAGCATTCATATTAATCTTATCTCGTTCAAAACCTTAAACTCAAAACATCTATCACATAACTAACATTTAGGTTCGAAACCGTTTATTTGAACATCAACATGCACATCAATCATAATTCGTTCTACTCACGCCATCAAGTTAAATATTCCGTTATTTAATAACAAATCATATAATATCACATAGACAAATTAAATCATCATAGATCATTCTTTCTCATACTTAAAATAATTTAATCATTTTCAAATAATCCATATTAATAAGTCATTTGAAAAGAATAAATTTAAATAAGAGTTTAACTCAAAATATTTTATTTTAAAGTCCATTTGTAAAAATACTTGAAATAAAAGAACTCCATTTAAATAATTAATTTAAAGGTCAATATATAATTAAATTAATCAAGCTCAATTTAAATTAATAATTAAGAGCTCAAATAATTTAAATAGATATAAGCCCAAATTAATTAGATAAATTAAGTCTATCATGTTTTTCTTTGAATAAGGCCCAAACAATTAAATTAAAGAAGCCCAAATCCTTTAAATAAAAGAAGCCCATCATAATTTTTATTTAAAAGGGCCGAGCCCAACAGATATTTATTTAAAAGGGCCGAGCCCAATAGACAGAGGCCCATCAGATTTTAATATCTCAGGCCCATAGTTAATTAAATAAGGGCCCAATATTTAAAAAAAAATCGGCCCAACTCGGCCCAATTATTAACCTAATTAAACACACACCATTACACCTCCCAACACACACACAAGCTGCGCCTCCCTCTCTTCTTTCTCACTCTCTCTCTCGGACGTCTGCCCGGCGCTGCCGCCTCCGTCGCCGGCGAGCGGCTGCACCTCTCTCGCCCTCTCCCTCAAGTTCTCACCTCTCTTCTCCCCTCCTTGACTCTATCCCTCTCGCTCACTCTGCCACCGGAAACAGGGCACGCCCGCCTCTCTGCGGCTCTCTCTCTGCTCGGTCGAGTGCGGCGCCGCCTCCGGCGCGCCGCCTCGCCGAGCACCTCCCTTTCTCCTCTCATCTCTCTGACCTCCTCCGTCCGCCTCCCTCTCTCTCAGTTCTCACTGACTCACACACACACGCATGCAGACACGGCGTAAGCCGCGCCGCCGCGTCGTCTTCTTCCCCGGCGAGGACAGCACCGGTCAGCCATCTCCCTTCTCTCGACTCTAGCAGCAGCTGTTAATGAAGCCAGCCACCGCCGAAGCCCTGAATCACCGACTCCCTCGAATCCGGCGACCACAGGACAGCCATGGCCGCCGCCCTTCCTCCCTCCGATTTCCGGTGAAGCCGCAGCCGCAGCCGCCGACAACCCAGGTAAAACCCTATCTCCCTATTCTCATTTTCTTTTTCTTTTTCCTCATCTTTTTCCCTTTTTTTAAAATTAAAATCTGAAATCCCTCCTCTCTTTCTCTCTTGGCAGAACGGAGACCACCCTGTGGCTCCGCCGCCGTCCGTCGACCACCGGCAGCCCCGCGGCTGCCGCCCCCTAACCTCGATTCACACACACACACAGCAGGGTTTCAAGCCAAGATGCAGTCGAACACTTAGCAAATAGGATTTGAGCATAAATCAAATACTGTAAATGATCAATTGTAAACTGTACACAAACATTCATTCATGTATATTAATCCTTCATGTAATTTCAGTTTCAAAATACATGTGTAAACGTATTGGTGATCGTTGGTTCCCTGTAAAAATGAAATAGGGGAAAACCTTGGATTGGTGGTGAATGTTGCTTGTCTCTGCAGAATTGATATATCGCATAAGTTAGAATTTTTGTGAAGAAGAATTGAATGAGATGAATAATCTTCACTCTATTACCTTATAAAACTTGCTGCAGAGGTGGGAATGGGTGAGGTGAGATAGTGGAATAGATTTTAAAGAAGCAAAATTCTATTTGGAGATTGACTTCAGAGGTGAAGAAAATTGTGAAGTAGTAGGTGAAGAAAATTGTGAACGTATTGGTGATTGGTTTAATAGAAGAATGAGAGGGATGTGGATGAATGAGAACCATATGTGCTTAATCTCATATAAACACATTAAGATATATAAGCCTAATTCTCATTGAAGCATAAAATTCACTTGAGCTTGCCTCTAACATAAATTAAATAACTCATGGGCTCAAGTAAAACAATCGATAAAAGATTCATATTTAACACTCCAGTGTTAAATCCTCCACAATAAATTAATGGACTCAAAGTATATTTTGATTGCACCATCTATTGAAAATAAAAATAAATCATCACATATATAAATCATCAAATTCATATAAGTCCGTATTTCATTAATGGATGCTGAACCCTAATTATCATAATAAATTCTTAAATCAGTCATTAGAAGATTTTAAATCCTCAATTAAAAGTCGGGTCATTACAGGAATTGAGCGGGATACAGTCGAGAAGATCAGAGCTGGAGTCAGATTTTCGCAGGAAACCCAGTTCTGGCAGTCTCCGTAAAACGGCCATAACTTCCTCCACAGAACTCCGATTCAGACGAATGAGGAGGCCACGGAAAGCTCTCTCGAAGACGAAGAAGTCGTATTTCTGGGCGAAATACGATTTGAGGACGTTTGAGGCTTCAAACGAAGGCTTGAAGCTGACTGACCTGTTCAGCGACAGATTGACGAATTCTTAGGAATTCTTCAGGTATTTTCTAACTCCAACGTGCAGTTGTTAAATTCATAGGAGCATGTTAGGATTAATCGTTGTATGATAAATTAATAATAATCCAAGAAACGATCATCGGGCAAACGGATCATTAATTCAGTTTAATATTCCTTCAATTGGTATCAGAGCCCAGGATTAATTTCTTGGCTCTATTATTAATTTATGTACGATTAATAATGTGCGTTGTTTTTAACTGCTGTTGTTCATCGTGATTCGTTGATTCGTGGAATACGTCGTTTGACGTTGTAATCATTTTTCACCACGAGAAAATCCGTGGTTAGATTAGAATTTCAATTGTATTTGTTTTTTCCGTTGTAAATCTGTAAAACTGAGGAACGAAACAAGGATGACGACGAATCAACGACGAGGAAGGTGTAAGGAGGTTGGCACGGGCACGGTGCGGCACGGGCAGCTGGCGCCAAGGTCAGGCAGCCGCGCTGCTGCGTGCGCCTGGTCAGGCAGCCGCGCTGCTGCGTGCTGCTGTCACCGAGGCGAGGCGAGGCTGGGCTGGGGCGAGCGGGGGCGGTGCGCGCCTAGGGCTGCGCGTGTGCGCTTCACGCGCTGCGTGCCCGGAGGGCGTCGCGCGGCCGCTGCTGCCGAGCTGTTATCTGCGCGCCGAGGCGCCGGAGTCTGTTGCCGATGGTGTGGGTCAGGGCGAGGAGGAGGCGAGCGATGGGGGCAGCGCGCGCCTGGGACAGTGCCTGCGCGCTGTGCGCGCGGCGTGCCCCGCAGGCGACGCACTGCCGCTGTCGCTGCTGCTGTCCAGTCCACGCCGGAGCCTGCTGCTGCTGCTGCTGCGTTCATGCTGGAGGAGCTTCTGCCAGCGCCGGGTCGCCGCGTGCTGCCGGGCGGCGCTGTGCGGCGGCTGTGATGGAAGGCGGCGGCGGCGGCTAAGGTTTCTCAAACCCTAGCTGCGTTTCAAACCCTAGGGGGCCCAAACCCTAGCTTGACGGGCCCATGTGTTCGGGCCGAGTTTTTTATTCTGTTTTGGGCCTGTTCTTTTTCTATTTTATTTTGTAATAGAATAGATGTTGGGTTTCCACGAATGGGTCACGAAGAACTTTATTGTTTTAATTCTGTTCTTTGCATGTCATGGTGTTAATCCTTTATGCTCTTTGCATGTTGTTTTTGTCTTTGCTTGTTAATATGTGTTTATTAACTGCGCTTAGACAAGCATGCTAGATTTATCATTTTCTTAAGCATGTTTTAGAATTCTGTGAGCATGTTTTACATGTTGCGTTCTAGATGAGCATGTTTAGGATTATGTGTTGAGCATGATCAAACCTTTTGAAAGAAAAAGACTAAGCTGTATTAATAATTTTATGGATGATTAAAAATTATTTAGATTTCCACAAGCGGTCTCTAGACAAAATGATTGGCGATGTGAGTAAACGTCCACACAACGTGGCTTACTTCATGTTTGTTCTTTCATAAGTTTGTCAGATGAGGTTTCTATAAAAATATTTAAACCCATTAAGGTAGTGGCAGTTTTTCACGAGTACTTTAGATCATGGATTTAAATAAGATAACTAAGAAATTAAATTGAATGCGACATGGCCCGAGTGAGTATGTCAAAATTCGAGAATTTAATTTCAAAGTTAAATTGTGGTTATTTCTAATTAATTTTTATTCTTAAAATTATGTAGACCTCCACATGCGGTCTCTAGACAAAGTGATTAGCAATGTGAGTAAACGTCCACCCAACGTGGCTTACTTCATATTTGTTTCTCATAAGTTTGTTAGAAGAGGTTTCTATAAAAATATTTAATCCATTGAAGTAGTGGGAGTTATGCAGTAAACGTCCACCCAACGTGGCTTACTTGTGTAATTTTCACAAGTACTTTGGAGAATGGAATTAAATAAGATAACCAAGAAAGTTAAATTGAAAGCGGCATGGTCCGAGTGAGTATGTCAATTTCGAGAATTTAATTTTCAAGGTTAAAATGTGGTCATTGCTTAGATATCATATCAAGTACAATGTACAACTCCCAAAGGAGTCCCTTCTTGATGATGATATGGTCTAGTTAAGGTGCCAACTATTAATTTCTTTTGTCAAAAGGTTAAGTTGACATGGAAATTAAATGACTAGGTGAATAGTCTGGTTGAGGAGTTCGTGTGTAAACGTCCACCCAACGTGGCTTGCACATGGGATTCTTTGAGCCGTTGGAGGTTTCATTAATGTTGTTTTATCAAAAGGTTACAATATTATTGTTACGAACTATGTGCTTTATGTTCGTTACTTTCAGATATGTCTATGTCTCTTATTGTTTATTTATTCTTGCACAAAGTCTTTTAATCGGTCCACATATATATAAAATGGAAACGCAGTTTTGGATTTTTATCTTTATCACAAATTAAACACAATTTTTGTGTTGCTTACTACTCCACGTTCTTATGGTCCGAACAATGAGTCAACTGATGAGAAAAATGAATTACATAAAAGGTGGCATAAAACGAATAATGTGGCTATATGCTATATTATGAGTATAATGTCACAAACCTTGTAGCTCCAACATCAGGGCATGGATGATGCTATTAGCATCATGCTGAATCTCAAGGAAGTGTTCGGAGAATCGGACTGAGCTGTCCATTTAAATTTGATAAGAGTAATCTTGTTATTTTTATGAGTGAGCATAGCTCAGTGCACGAGCATGTCATGCAAATTTTGACGGACTTGACTTGCTCAGTAGGAGTATCGACGGTGAGGTAAAAGTCGATATTATCCTGAACTCTCTTCCCAAGTCTTTTAATTAAGAACTTCCACCTCAATGCTGTTATGAGCAAGAAAGATAATACTTCTTTTGAGTTGTTGAATGCTCTAGTTACGGCTAAGGAGGTTGTGGGAGAGAGATGTGCAAGCACTTGTTATTGCCAAAAGAGAGCCATCTTCTTCGTCGAATGACGGGAAGAAGAAGGGTCCAAGGGGCAAGAAAGACAAGGGAAATAGTGGGAGTAGTGGTGTGATAAGATTGGGTATTGGAGATTTCTTCTTTCAATACTCAAGGCAAAGGGTTAAGGTACTTCACTTGCTATAGTAACTGAGACATATCAGCTCGTTTTCTACTCAGTTGTGAGTAGTGGATAACGAGAGAAACTGATAATGATTGTTTCAACTTGCATGGCTTTTAGGCTGACAAGGAAGCTGAGAAATGATGAGATGATTGTCTTCATAGGCAACGTGACTGGAGTCGCAGTTGTTGCAATTGGAGACTTGTCTTTAAGTTCTAAAGACATAGTTTAGTTTTTTGAGAGTTCCTTATCATGTTCCAAAATTTTGAATAAATGGATCTTATGTCATTTTTGATAGTGGTGTTCCTATCATAAGAAATGACAAAGTTGTCTATTCTGGTATTTTGAACATCTCTCTTCATACTATAACTTGTCTACAAAATACCTTTATATTGCATTTACATCATCGAACAAAAGAAAGAGAAAAGTTAAGGCTAATCTTTCATGAGGATCTTACACATATATTGATACCCTAGATTAGTCACATCTATCTTAACAGGATCCAAAGGCTCGTGTCTAAATAAGTACATTGGATTCAATCCAGGTTGTACTATTTCGAACCTGCGAATCCTGTATAGAGGAAAAGATGGAGACCAGGTCATTCATGACAAGGGGGATAAAGGGCCAATAATGTGTTAGGAATGATCTTTTCTGATTCATTGTCAGTGTTTGGGATTCCAACCCAGTTTACTACACCGTGTAATCCCTATATAAAATGGTGTGGTGGAGAGAATAAATAGGTCACTCTTGGAAAAATATGTTCGATGATGAGTTATGTATCTTTGCAATTAGTCCTAAAGAATCAGAAGGTGGTTATTAGCAATGACACACGATTCTTAGAAGTGGACTATGGGAGTAATCACTAATCCAAGTCAGATAGTGTGCTTCAAGATATTGAAGACATTAGACAGGCGATTCCATCACCCAAGCCAAGTGTGCAAGAGTTTTTGTACCACAAGACACTGCACGCACTGTTGACACACATGTGCCACCACAGATCCATTGTAGTGGGAGGGTTGTGGGACAACCTGATCGATTTATGTTCTTGGGAGAATCTTTGGATTCAGTCCCTGGTAGTGAATATAAGAGAATTGACCCAGATATCTACTTGGAATCAGTGGAAGACGAGAATGTAGTTTCCTGGCACGCCTCAATGGAGCAATCCATTAAGAATATGGGTGTATACTAGAAAATCTTGCTACCAGGAGGCTGTAAAGCCTTAGGTTGTAAGTGAGTATACAAGACAATAACAGGCCCGAATGAGTAAGGTCGTAGCTTTCGAAGCTAGACTGGTGGCGAAAGGCTATGCCCAGTGTAAGGGTATAGGTTATGATGACATTTTCGCCAGTGCCATGCTCAGAACATTCGGACCATTTTTCCCATAGCGGCTCACTTAAACCATCGAGGTCTGGCAAATGGATGTCATATATATTACCTTTGAAAAGGTAAGGACATCCATGTGCAACAACCTGAAGGTTACGTGAGGGAGGGAGAGAAGCATCTCGTGTCAATCGTTCTCGTGTCATTCGGTGATGTGGTTTATCTTGCATTTTATGTAGATAATATCCTCCTAATTGGCGACAATATGGAGCTATTGTCAAGACATAAAGTAATGGTTATCCGAACAGTCTCAAATGAAAGACTAAGGAGGTACAGTGTACATCCTTGTGATCAAGGTTATAATGGATCACTAGAAAAAGATGTTGGGCTTATCTCGAGTGTCTTACATTGATACTGAGAATACTCGTTTTAGTTAGCATACCGCCAAGAAAGGTTTGCAACCTTTGAGCTATGGCGTTCATTTATCTAAAGACATATGTCTTAAGATGCCTATTAAGGTTGAGGAAATGAAGGCAGTATTCTACATTTCCGCAGTAGATAGCTTCATGTATGGATTGCTATATACGAGATCTTACAATTGCTATGCAGTTAGCATGATTGTAAGATATCTGTATAGTCCTAGTTAAGGACACTGAACTGTGGTAAATTATATTTTCAAGTCCCTGACTAGAGAATAAGGATAGTTTACCAGTTAGACAGTTTAGTTCCTTTTTGGATTATATGATTTCGGATTTCCAGGCTGACCGGAACAAAGAATAATTACCTCGAGCTATGTGTTTTTCTTGGGAGGTAAAACCTTTTGGTTTGACCACTACCTCCAGGATCTAAGGGTAATTCCTAGTTTGAATGAGAACATCACCTTCGTGATACCTCAAGTGCAGTTGCGAACTCTAAGGAATCCAAGAACCACAAGGGCTTAAACATATGGAGAGTAAGTACCAAGTTATACGATTATTCGTAAATCGAGGTTATGTGCTCAAAGAATAAATTCTCACATATTGGAGAAACCTACTGATCTTTTCACAAAAGGCTTATCGCAAATGGTCATTGAAAGATGGGAATGCGATTGATGCCAGATTGATGCCACCCACTTAGGAAACTTTAATTATAAGTGGGAGAAGTGTTAGGTGATTGGTAAATAGACACATTGTATACTAAAAGTTTGCTTTAGTATAAGTGGGAGATTGTTGGATTTGTATACTGAAAGCAAGAACGTTTTATGCTTGTATACAATGTTTCCTAAGTTCACTATCTAATCTCCTATCTGATTGTGTTCATGATTGCATATGTATGTTCTTTATCTCTATATAAATAGATTATATGGTGTGTTGTAGATCACAGAAGACCATATAATTGGAATAACCTTAAGAGATATAATATGATCACAGCCGAAATAACTCTAGGACAAGTTATTGGTTTAGGCTGCAGTATAGATGGAAGTAGTTTGTCTTGGCTACTTGTCTATACTGGTACGTCATTATGTATTGATAGGACCACAGTTGAGATGTATTCTTCTATCTGACTTAAGTGAAGAATCAAGATCTCGGTGACTTATAAGATCTTAATACTAATAAGTATTCAGATATATATGTTAATTCGTATATCACTTTGACTTACTATGGGTGAAAGTTATATACTAACTCGAGTACTCTGTATCTTGGGTGATAGCGGTTAATATATGATATTTGATTATCTGTATTAGTACCCGTATCCGGTATAGGATAATGACATCCCCTTAAGGAGCTCAATAAGGTTTATTGCGCTAAGCCCTGCAGGTTGATTAAGTTCAGGCGCAATAATAAGGTTTGAGTGGTACTACTTAAGGATTTATAAAGAGATTAATTAATTTAAGCTGTCAGAGCTCTAATTAATTAATGGATGTCGGATATTTTAAATACGGAGATTTAATAAGTCTAAATACAAGCCCCCGACTCATCACCGGCAATAAAGGGGCAAGTCAGTATCGGTTCTCTAGTGGAATGAACTGATATTTATAAATTAATTATGGTCTGGGCTGACCATAGATAAATTAATTTATTTGAGGCCCATCTTTATTCCTTGTATCTGGTCCCTGGGCTGGCCCAATGTCTCCTAGCCCAAGTAGGGCAGATTTTCGGCCCTTACATAGAAACTGGCGCCCCCTCTCAGTTTTCTGTATTATTAAATATAGCTGTCAGCTCTCAGGAAAACATACTGATAAAATTAGGGTTTTGAGAGCAGAGAGAGGCGCAGGAAAACGTGAGGTGATTTCTGTCTTGGGAATTTCCATAGCTCGTTGTCCATCCAACGTTGGGAATTGAGCGGGATACAGTCGAGAAGATCAGAGCTGGAGTCAGATTTTCGCAGGAAACCAAGTTATGGCAGTCTCCGTAAAACGGCCATAACTTCCTCCACAGAACTCAGATTCAGACGAATCAGGCAGCCACGGAAAGCTCTCTCGAAGACGAAGAAGTCGTATTTCTGGGCGAAATACGATTTGAGGACGTTTGAGGCTTCAAACGAAGGCTTGAAGATGACTGACCTGTTCAGCGACAGATTGACGAATTCTTAGGAATTCTTCAAGTATTTTCTAACTCCAACGTGCAGTTGTTAAATTTATACGAGCATGTTAGGATTTATCGTTGTATGATAAATTAATAATAATCCAAGAAACGATCATCGGGCAAACGGAGCATTAATTCAGTTTAATATTCCTTCGTTATCTCCTCTTTCAAGTAAGCCGGAAGTTCTTGCACTATTTCTTATTCGCTTGGCAGCTTGTCCAAAGACTTTTCTTCAATGGCCACCCCAACTTGCAGGTCATCAAGAGACTCCTGCACATTTTCGTCCTCCTCCTGCATAAAATTATCTTCCTCCTACAAATTATCAAGAAATTCCTACGCAATACAATCTTCTTCCGCAGGGTCAAATATCTCAACATAAGAACAGTTATGCAATGTAGAAATAGCAGGCTTCTTATAAAAAACAGAGAACATTACCGATCTGCCTGACCCGGCCATACTCAAAGTTCCAGATCCCACATCAATGCGAGTCTGGGTAGTGGCCATAAAAGGCTGGCCAAGAAGAACAAGATGGCCGTTCTCTCCTCTAATTCATTTTCCTGCATCCAGCACCACAAAATCCACTAGCACTCTGATTCCTCTCACCATGACTTCAACATCCTCCACAAGTCCTCGTAGACTGCTAATAGAACCATCAGCTAGCTGAATCCTCATATCAGTGCTCTTCAGCTCGTCTTCCTTTCTTCCCAACTTCTCAAAGATGTCAAACGGCATCAAGTTAACTACCGCTCCCAGGTCAAGCATACCCGAGACCTCTCCAACTCTTCCCAACTCAATACCAAAAATGAAGCTACCGGGATCTCCTAGCTTCGGTAGAGGTTGGGTTGACTTAACAATAACAGGCTGCAGTGGCAGACTGGGACGTTGGAAAGCTTTGATAGCTTCCACAGTTTTGAGTGGAGGACTTCCCGGTTGACTGTTGTTGCTGCAGCTGATTCAAGGCCCTCGTTAATTGTCCAACTGTGGTCTCAAGACGCTTGATGTTAGCACTTTGAGCCTCCATCGCCTGCTTGATGGCTTGCATAAATGTCTGCATTGTCTCCTCCAATGAGGGTCCCGAATGTTGGTACTGTTGCTGCTGGTGCTCAAAAGTATTTTGCTGCATGAACCCAGGATTGTACTGCTGAGGTACATTCTGCTTCCGGACAGGAGGGATTTTCGTGTTGCTCATCTTGAGCTGCTGCATTTCTCTCATAAGTGTAGCCACCTGTTTTTGCAGCTCGCCAGCCGGTGCTACTGCGCTGGCCTCAACCCGGCGTCCATGGGTCGACTTCTGTTGAAAACTCTCGACCAAAGTCTGGAAAATCTAGTTCAGCTCTATAGCTGTCTTTCTAGCTATGTTCCTGCCTGCAGTGCTATCCACTATAAACTGAGCAGTTTGAATCAGTCAATCGTAGAAAAACTGGCTTAACATCACATGAGGCAGCTGATGCTGTGGGCATTCCCTGAGCAACTCCTGAAATCTTTCCCATGCCTCATGAAAAGGCTCATCAGCTCCTTGAATGAAATTCATAATCTGTGTACGAATTTCTTGCGTCTTGTTAGGTCCGGGGGGTCTCGAATAGGTGTATGGGGGGGGGGAATACACCTATAGGCTATTTTTGTGACTATCTACAAACCTCAATCAGAGGGATCTCAGTCAGAGATAGAAGCGAAACTTTACAAGCAAACAAGACACCTGTTTAACCGAAATAAGTGTTGACCAACAGGGTTGACGACTGATACTGAAAGCTCTTCAGTAAAGAGTTATCAGTTAAGTCAATGGAACTTAACTGATCCACGTAAGGGCTTCAGTCGTGTTTGCAAAGATGAAGATGATATCTCTCTTCCTTACTATCAGAGGATAGTGAGTCAGATTGATATCATACGCAGCGGAAATTAAACTTAGTTTCGAATAGCCTCGGTGGAGCAGATAGTTGGATTAAGGTTTCTCTTTTCAGTTAGTCAGCATTCAGTTTTATCAATTGAAATAACACAGTTATGAATGTAATACTGAAAGCTGTAAATAACACAGAGACTTTTACGTGGTTCGGAAAAACTCTTTCCTACATCCACGGCTGGTTGATCAGACCAACAATCCACTCCGCAAGTGCTTCCCTGGTGCACTGCAAACCGTGAACTGAAGATAAACTCTCTCTTCAGCACCTACACACCTCGCGTAGGGTTTCCCTACCTACACACCTCGCGCAGGATTTCAGCACCTACACAGCTCGCGCAGGATTTCCTTGCTAAGCACACCTCGTGCTCAGACTTCCCTATCAGAGTTCAGAACACCTTCTGAAACTCCGAGTCACTCAAACACTCTTATGGGGGAGAGGTTTAAACGAGTGCCAACTATACTTACAAAGAACGAGTTCTTTGAAGCAAGTTTGACCTTTGGCTTCTGGGTACACAGAATATATGCCTAGGGTCTAAGAGAATGTATGTAATCAGCAGTGACTGATTTTGGCTTTGGAATTCTCTTCTTCGATTCAAGCTTTGGGCGGTTTAAGCTTTAGGCTGAGTAGCTATTTCGGCAGAGCTTCAGCTTATGTCGTTGAATCGGTGAAGGTTGAAGTGATCCTCGAGCGCTATTTGTAGGAGAACTCTTGAATAGATCCGTTGGCGTAAATCGTCCTCAAGATTTCTTCCGTTGGAGAGCAATTCGAATTTGGGCTGAGGCTTCAATCTTCGAGGTTCCTTGTCTGTGTGGAAACGGCTCTCTTTGATGGACAGGAGATGTGACATCTCTGAAAAGTAACCACCAGATAGGAATGACCTCTGCAGAGATAAGATATTGAGATATCTCTGCATTTAATGCGGCTGTACTTGAGCGTACGTGGCTTCCTCTGAACGTTGGAAGATCAGTCCTAGGAGGAATGTTCAACTGATACTTGACTTTAGTATCAGTCCATGGCGCGCATTAAATAATCAGTCTTCAACTGATTCTTCAACTGATACTTCAGTTGGTAACTGCAGTCTTCAGTCTTCAGTCTTCAGTCTTCGTTCTTCAGTCTTCAGTCTTTGACACCGCAACTAAACTAGAAACGAACTCTAACACTTGAGTTCAAAAACGATTCTAGTCTATTACATTTAAGTCCTATGAATTTTGGTATCATCAAAACAAGGATTAGGATATTCCACAAGGTTTCCAACAATTTCCCCCTTTTTGATGATGCCAAAACCACACAGCAGTTCTAGACAGCAAAAAGACTGAGCTCACAGTACAAGTTCTAGACAAGGGGTGAAAGCTGTTCCCCCTTAACAACAGAACCTAAATAACTTGTACTCAGAGCAAGAACGAAAACAGTTCTAAACACAGAACAACAAGAAGACAGAAAAACCATAAATCAGAGCCTGGACAAAGAGTCATTGTCTTCAGGGTGAGATCAATAAGAAGTTCATTTCATTAAACGGACTGATAAGCCATCAGTCTAGGTACAGAGCAAGACTTACATTGGAGTAAAAAGTAAAACAAAAACATCATGGATAAACCATGGACTCCAGCAGTCTGCTTGGCTGCGCCTTGAACTTCTTGATCTTCATCTTCTGTCTTCGTGTCTTCAATGTTCCTAAGCTTGTTCCACTCTCACTTGTTTTCCGTTGAATTGAGGTCTCTTCTGAAACGTCATCCTTCTAACTTCTGGTGATCCTTTGCTGTTCCATCATCAGTCAAGAGTTAGAGGACAGGAGCAACCTCAAGAAAAGGTTTCTCTCTGACTTCTGACTTTCCCAACTTTCCCCCTTTTTGGCAACATCAAAAAGAGAGATGACGATGGAGGCTATGATCAGACGGTACCCAACTCCTAGTCTCAGAACCTCGTGAGAAGATTTGAGAACAGAGTGAGTCCGGATAAACAGAAGAGGAGGACATCAGTGGTGGGGTGAGGAGATGAGGGAGACGGAGAAGTGGAAGAGGACAAGAAAACGTAGAAGGCGGAAGATAGAAGAAGGCTGCCTTGGAAGAAAGGAGAGGGCTGCCTTATGAGGAGAAGGATCAGGTTGGTGAATTGGAAAGAAAGATTAGAAGAAGAAGGGTGTGAGAAGGAAGAATCGAAGCGGTGGCAGCTAAGAAGACTAACACCGTCGATTCGCCGACCCAGGGTCTGTGAAGAATAGACCCGGTGCGGCTGAAGATGCCGGCCAACAACAAGAGTGATCTCGTTGTTTGTTGCAAGCCAGGGAGGAGCACGAGATATGCGATACGGTATATCTCCTCCAGAAGCGGTGAAGCTTCTTGGCGCCAGGCATGAGAATGGAAGACGCTCGCTTCGCTGGATACAAGTGAGGGTAGAGCAAACTTTGACGCCGGAGAGACGTTGTGATCCAGTGGAAAGGTCCGGTGAAGACCAAGACTATGAGCGTCATTCTTCCACTCCATGACTTTGCAGTCATAGATTTCTCCTTTAGTCGGAACAATTTTTCTGCAACTTTGGAAACAATTGAAACTTTTTCTCACAGTGAAGGCTGTGGAGAGTTGTTAGTTGATGCAGAAACACTATGAAGACAACATGGTATAAATAGACAAGATGTGAACCATGTAGAAGATGAAAAGGTTTTTCGAAAACTGTGCCTTAAATGCAATTGAAGAAAAATTTCGCGTCCGCCGTCACTACGAGGGACTTCAAAAGGCATCATTACATATGTCATGTCAATGAGCGTTTCAAGAAATTTTATTGCAGAGGCAAAAAGGTTGGAAGGATTTTTGGCAAAAAGATCAGGACAAGTTCAATCAAAACAGATTTTCACTTTATAAAAATCTTGTCCTATTTCGGATATTCCAATTCCAACAATTCCAATAATCAGTTAAAGTTTTTGAAAGAAACTGATCAGTTAGAGAAAAGATTTTGAACTAAAAACTTAAAGCTCTAAACTGAAATAACTGATTTTGAAAAGGTAAGCATTTTAAAATACTTACTGATCAACTGAACATAGTAGTCAGTTGATACCACGTGATCCTGGATGATTCATCAGGATGACTTCCTCTTCAGATGAGCACTCGAACTTCATTGCTTTTTACGTCGACGATCGTAGAAGCAGCAGTTGGTTGACCACCAGTCAGCATGACTGTTTGAAAAAATCTTCAAACACAGCATCACTCTTCAGGGTTGATGAGGCCAATCTTTGCACAAAGATCGTTGAACCTCTCTTCTGGAAGAGCCTTGGTCAGCAGGTCCGCTCTCTGAATAGCAGTGGGAATCCATTCCACAGAGACATTCTTCTTTTCGACATGATCACGAATGAAGTGATGTCGAATCTCAATATGTTTGACTCTGGTGTGATGAACTGGATTCTGGGAGATTGCAATAGCACTGGAGCTGTCGCAATAGATAGGAACTTCCTTTTCCTCGATCCCATAGTCCTTTAGTTGATGGACTAACCACAGGATTTGTGAGCAGCAGCTTCCGGCAGCAACATATTCAGCTTCAGTTGTAGAGGTGGCGACTGAAGTCTGTTTCTTAGAAAACCAAGAGATGAGTTTGTTGCCTAGGAATTGACATGTTCCGGAGGTTGATTTGCGATCAAGCTTACATCCACCGAAGTCGGAGTCTAAAAATCCGGTGAGCTTGATGTCGTCCTCTGCTGGGTACCACAATCCTAAATTGGGTGTGCCCTTGAGATATCTCAGAATCCGCTTAGCTGCATCTAAATGAGCTTCCTTAGGATCTGATTGATATCTTGCACAAACCCCGACTGCAAATGCGATATCTGGTCTGCTCGCAGTCAAATACAGCAAAGATCCAATGATTTCTTGTTGGATTTGTATACTGAAAGCAAGAACTTTATGCTTGTATACAATGATTTCTGTTATTCACTATTCTTATCTCCTATCTGATTGTGTTCATGATTGCATATGTATGTTCTTTATCTCTGTATAAGTAGATTATATGGTGTGTTGTAGATCACAGAAGACCATATAATTGGAATAACCTTAAGAGATATAATATGATCACAGCCGAAATAACTCTAGGACAAGTTATTGGTTTAGGCTGCAGTATAGATGGAAGTAGTTTGTCTTGGCTACTTGTCTATACTGGTACGTCATTACGTATTGATAGGACCACAGTTTGAGATGTATTCTTCTATCTGACTTAAGTGAAGAATCAAGATCTCGGTGACTCATAAATCTTAATACAAATAAGTATTCAGATATATATGTTAACTCGTATATCACTTTGACTTACTATGGGTGAAAGTTATATACTAACTCGAGTACTCTGTATCTTGGGTGATAGCGGTTAATATATGATATTTGATTATCTGTATTAGTACCTGTATCCGGTATAGGATAATGACATCCCCTTAAGGAGCTCAATAAGGTTTATTACGCTAAACCCTGCAGATTGATTAAGTTCAGGCGTAATAATAAAGATTGAGTGGTACTGCTTAAGGAATTATTAAGAGATTAATTAATTTAAGCTGTCAGAGCTTTAATTAATTAATGGATGTCGGATATTTTAAATACGGAGATTTAATAAGTCTAAATACAAGCCCCGACTCATCACCGGCAATAAAGGGGTAAGTCAGTATCGGTTCTCTAGTGGAATGAACTGATATTTATAAATTAATTATGGTCTGGGCTGACCATAGATAAATTAATTTATTTGAGGCCCATCTTTATTCCTTGTATCTGGTCCCTGGGCTGGCCCAATGTCTCCTAGCCCAAGAAGACAGATTTTCGGCCCTAGCACTTTAAGTGGCGCCTCCTCTCTCTTTTCTGTATTATTAAATACAGCTGTCAGCTCTCAGGAAAATACACTGATAAAAATATTAGGGTTTTGAGAGCAGAGGGAGGCGCAGGAACGTGATTGGCCTTTCTGTCTTGGGAGTTCTCATAGCTCGTTGTCCATCCAACGTTGGGAATTGAGCGGGATACAGTCGAGAAGATCAGAGCTGGAGTCTGAATCATTCGACGCGATCATCAATCATCTGTGCATCCAATTCTCAAGTAAGTATTTCCTAACACCTAAGTGCAGCTGTTAAATTCATAGGAGCATGTTAGGAATTAATCGTTGTATGATGAATTAATAATAATCCAAGAAACGATCATCGGGCAATCGAGTATTAATTCAATTTAATATTCCTTCAATTGGTATCAGAGCCCAGGATTAATTTCTTGGCTCTATTATTAATTTGTGTACGATTAATAATGTGCGTTGTTTTTTAACTGCTGTTGTTCTTCGTGATTCGTTGATTCGTGGGATACGTCGTTTGACGTTGTAATCATTTTTCACCACGAGAAAATCCGTGGTTAGATTAGGATTTCAATTGTATTTGTTTTTCCGTTGTAAATCTGTAAAATTGAAGAACGAAACGAGGATGGCGACGAATCAACAACGAGGGACGGTGTTTGGTGGGAGGACGACGGGACAGCACGGCGCGACACGGGCTGCCGGCGCCGAGGGCAGCGTGCGCACGAGCGCTTGCGCGCGCCTGGTCGGGCTGCCGAGCAGCGCCGAGTGCCGCGGATGCCGAGGGCTGCTGCTGCAGGTGCGGTTCGCGCGGGGCGAGGCAGAAAAGGGCAAGGCGTGCGACGGGAGGCAGCGGGCAGGGGCGGTGCGCGCCCGGGGCTGCGCCTGCGCGCTCTGCGCGCTGCGCGCCCGGCGGGCGGCACGCTGCCGCTGCTGCCGTTGCCGCACGCTGGAGTTGCTGTTGTGCTGCTGCCGCCGTGCGTTGCTGCGGCTGGAATCGAGGCGAGGGCTGGGCGTGCGTGGGCCGTGCGCGCGCGTGCCTGCTGGCTGCGTGCTGCGCGCCCAGCGCCGCACTGCTCGGCTGTCTGCCCGGGCCGCTGCTGCGCCTGCTGCCGAGGCTGGTGCTGCCGGAGCCGAGAACAAGGAGGAGACCGGCGGTGGGGCAGCCGCCGCCGTGGACTGCTGTTGCTGGCTGGAGGCGGCGGCGCTTAGGGTTCCAAACCCTAGGTGGCCGATTGTTTCTCAACCAAAGGGGGCCCAAACCCTAGCTTGACGGGCCCATGTGTTCGGGCCAAGTTTTATTCTGTTTTTGGGCTTGTAATAGAATAGATGTTGGGTTTCCACGAATGGGTCACGAAGAATTTTAATTCTTTTATTACTGTTCTTTGCATGTCGTGGTTGTTAATCCCTTATGCTCTTTACCTGCTTTTTTGCACGTCTTTGCTTGTTAATATTTGTTTATTAATTGCGCTTAGACGAGCATGTTAGTAGGTTTGCCGTTTTCTTAAGCATGTTTTAGAATTCTGCGAGCATGATTTACATGTTGCGTTCTAGAGAAGCATGTTTAGGTTTATGTGCTTGAGCATAACAAACCTTTTGAAAGAAAAAGACTAAGCAGTTTAATAATTTTTATAGTAATTAAAAATTATTTTAGACCTCCACATGCGGTCTCTAGACAAAGTGATTAGCAATATGAGTAAACGTCCACCCAACGTGGCTTACTTCATATTTGTTTTTCATAAGTTTGTCAGAAGAGGTTTCTATAAAAATATTTAAACCATTAAAGTAGTGGGAGTTATGCAGTAAACGTCCACCCAATGTGGCTTACTTGTGTAATTTTCACAAGTACTTTGGAGAATGGAATTAAATAAGATAACCAAGAAAATTAAATTGAAAGCGGCATGGTCCTAGTGAGTATGCTAATTTCGAGAATTTAATTTTCAAGGTTAAAATGTGGTCATTGCTTAGATATCATATCAAGTACAATGTACAACTCCCAAAGGAGTCCCTTCTTGATGATGATATGGTCTAGTTAAGATGCCAACTATTAATTTCCTTTGTCGAAAGGTTAAGTTGACATGGATGGAAATTAAATGACTAGGTAAATAGTCTGGTTGAGGAATTCATGTGTAAACGTCCACCCAACGTGGCTTGCACATGGGATTCTTTGAGCCGTTGGAGGTTTCATTAATATTATTTTATCAAAAGGTTACAATATTATTGTTACGAACTATATGCCTTTCACGTTCCTACATGTTTATTTGTTTAGTTTCAGATATGTCTATGTCTCCGATTATTAACATTCTAGCAAACAATCCTCTCACCGGTCCAAATTACACCGAATGGAAACGCCATATTATGTATATTCTTGACGCTGATGAGCACAGTTTTGTGCTTACCACTCCACGTCCCGCGGCCTTAACTGATGAGTCGACTAATGCGGAACGTGAGGCGCATAAAAGGTGGCACAAGTCGAATAATATGGCCAAGTGCTATATTATGATGACTATGTCGCAAAATTTGCAACTCCAGCATCAGGTCATGGATGACGCAGCGACCATCATGTTAAACCTCAGCGAGGTTTATGGGGAGTCCGAGAGGTCTGCTCGTTTTAACTTGATGAGAGAAATCTTATCTTGTAAAATGAGCGAGGGCAGCTCGGTGCACGATCATGTCATGCATATGACAAATCTGTTTGACAGGCTTGATCTGCTAGGAGGGGGTATCGAAGGCGAAGCCAAGGTCGATATCATCCTCAATACTCTCCCCAAAACTTTTGAGCATTTCCGTCTCAATGTCGTTATGAGCAAGGCCAACTATACTCTTAATGAGTTATTGAATGCTCTAGTTTCGGCAGAGGGGGTCATGGGCACGCGCAATGGGAAAGAGGTCCTTGTTGCTGCCAAGGGATCTACTTCTTCGTCGAAAGGCGGGAAAAAGAAGTGGAAAGGTCCAAAGGGCAAGCATGACCATGAGGCTAGTGGGAGCGGTAAAGCCAAAGTTGATGGCCCTAGCGGCGGCGTGAACAAGCCGACAGCCAAGGGAAAGTGCTTCAAGTGCGGCAAGGTTGGGCATTGGAAGAAAGATTGTCCAGTGCTCAAGGCAAAGGGACAAGGTACGTCACAAGTTTTAGTAACAGAAACATGTTTAGCTTCGTTTTCTACTCATTCGTGGGTAGTGGATACGGGGGCAACTGACCATGTTTGTTACACCTTGCAGGGGTTCAACCCAACAAGGGAGCTAGCAAGTGATGAGATCACCATCTCCATGGGCAATGCGTCGAAGGTCGCAGCTGTTGCTATTGGAGATTTATCTTTATGTTTTGGTGATGACATTTTAGTTTTGAGAGATATTTTATATGTGCCGGAGTTTCGGCGGAACATAATTTCTGTTTCAAAGTTGTTTTTGAATGGATATTCTGTTACTTTTGATGGGGGTGTCTCTATCATGAGAGATAACAAGATTATTTGTTCTGGAATTTTGAACAACTCTCTCTATACTATTACATGTCCAATGAATAACTCTGTCCATGTTGCATCTACATCACAAATTCTTCCAAATCCAAATAAGAGAAAATATTATTCTCATGAACAATATACACATACTTGGCACCTAAGATTAGGCCACATCAATCTAAATAGGATCCAAAGGCTCGTTTCAAATGGAATCTTGAAAGACTTTCAAGCTGTGCCATTTAGAACCTGCGAATCCTGTATAGAGGGAAAGATGACGGCAAGGCCTTTTAAGGCAAAGGGGAATAGGGCCTCGGATGTGTTAGAATTGATTCACTCTGACTTGTGTGGACCGATGTCCACTAGAGCTCGTGGAGGGTACGAGTACTTCGTCACTTTCATTGACGATTACTCAAGGTATGGGTATATTTACCTTCTTCAACGCAAGTCTGAATGCTTTGAGAAATTCAAAGAATTCAAGGCGGAGGTGGAGAAGAGAACGGGTAAATCTATCAAGTCATTGCGGTCTGATCGCGGTGGCGAATACCTCGGGAACGAGTTCTTGCAATACTTGTCAGATTTTGGGATTACATCCCAATTGACTGCACCGGGTACTCCCCAACAGAACGGTGTAGCAGAGAGAAGAAACAGGACTCTTATGGAAATGGTACGATCTATGATGAGCTATGCATCATTGCCTATTTCGTTTTGGGGATATGCCTTGGAAACAGCGGTTTATTTGCTGAATCGGGTACCGTCCAAATCGGTTCCTAAAACTCCTATTGAGTTATGGTCAGGGCGAAAGCCCAGCTTGAATCATATAAAGATATGGGGTTGTCCTGCATACGTGCTAGACAAGGAAGCGAGGAAATTGGAGCCGAGATGCGAACTAATGCTGTTTATAGGATACCCTAAGGAAACGAAAGGTGGTTACTTTTATAATCCGAAGGATCAGAAAGTGGTTGTTAGCACCAACGCACGATTCTTGGAACACGATTATGAAAGTAATCACAAGTCTAAGTCCGAGATTGTCCTTCAAGAAATCGAAGGCAATGGACAGGCGATTCCATCACCCCAGCCAAGTGTGCAAGTAAATGCACCACAAGACCCTGCACAAACCATTGTCACAACTGTACCACCACCGCTTCGTCGTAGTGGGAGGGTTGTAGTTCAACCCGATCGATTTATGTTCTTGGGAGAATCTTCGGATCTTCTCCCTGTTGATGAACAAAAGGATATCGACCCTGACAACTTTAGACAAGCGATGAAAGATCAAGATGCAGATTCTTGGTACGAGGTCATGGTTTCTGAAATAGAATCCATGGGTGCTATGGATGTATACGAGAAGACCGAACTACCAGATGGCTTCCTAGCTATAGGTAGTAGGTGGGTATACAAGAGAAAAAGAGATTCGGATGGCGAAGTCGCAGCTTTTAAAGCTAGACTGGTGGCGAAAGGTTATACCCAGGAACAGGGTATAGATTATGATGAGACCTTCTCGCCGGTTGCCATGCTCAAGTCTATCCGAATACTCCTTGCCATAGCAACCCACATGAACCTTGAGATTTGGCAAATGGATGTCAAGACCGCTTTCTTAAACGGTTTCCTTGAAGAAGGAAGGGACATCTATATGCAGCAACCTGAAGGGTTTGTGAAGAAGGGCGAAGAGCATCTTGTATGGAAGCTTAAGAAGTCCATTTATGGACTTAAGCAAGCTTCGAGGTCATGGAACAAACGTTTTGACGAGGTCATTAAATCCTATGGATTTACTCGTTGTGAGAACGAAAGTTGCGTGTACCGTTTAGATGCCAATGGTGACGTGGTTTTCCTTGCACTTTATGTAGATGATATCCTCCTCATTGGCAACAATGTTGAGCTATTATCGGACATAAAGAAGTGGTTATCCGAACAGTTTCAAATGAAAGACTTAGGAGATGCAGCGTACATCCTGGGGATCAAGGTCGTTCGTGATCGCCAGAAAAGGATGTTGAGCTTATCTCAAGCGTCTTACATTGATACTGTGATTGCTCGTTTTAGCATGCAAAATGCCAAGAAAGGCTTGCTACCTTTTAGACATGGCATTCCTCTGTCTAAGGACATGTGTCCTAAGACGCCTAGTGAGGTTGAGGAGATGAGGAAGATACCCTATGCTTCCGCCGTAGGTAGCCTCATGTATGCGATGCTATGCACGAGACCTGATATTTGCTATGTCGTTGGCATGGTTGCAAGATATCAGTCGAACCCTGGACCAGGACACTGGACTACGGTAAAGCATATTCTCAAGTACCTGAAACGGACTCGAGATTATAGGCTAGTTTACCAGTCAGACAGTCTATTTCATTTGGGTTACACCGATTCGGATTTCCAGGCTGACCGGGATGAGAAGAGATCTACCTCTGGTTATGTGTTTACCTTGGGAGGTGGAGCCGTATCGTGGCGGAGTGCAAAGCAGAAGTGCATTGCAGACTCCACCATGGAAGCCGAGTATGTAGCTGCTTCGGAAGCTGCTAAGGAGGCTGTATGGTTCCGGAACTACCTCTTGGATCTAGGAGTGGTCCCTAATTTGCCTAAGAGTATCATAATTTATTGTGATAACTCGGGTGCAGTGGCAAATTCTAAGGAACCCAGGAGCTACAAGGCGTCAAAACACATAGAGAGAAAGTACCACATCATACGAGAAATCGTAAACAGAGGAGATGTGCTAGTAGAAAAGATTGATACATTGGAGAACCTAGCTGATCCTTTCACGAAAAGCTTACCGCAAAAGACCTATGAGAAGCATGCTCGAGGGATGGGATTGCGGTTGATGCCACCCACTTAGAGAAAAACTTTCAGTATAAGTGGGAGAGATGAAGTGAAGCTTTGTAATAGCTAGTATTTAGACACATTGTATACTAAAAGTTTTGCTTTAGTATAAGTGGGAGATTGTTGGATTTGTATACTGAAAGCAAGAACTTTATGCTTGTATACAATGATTCCTGTTATTCACTATTCTTATCTCCTATCTGATTGTGTTCATGATTGCATATGTATGTTCTTTATCTCTGTATAAGTAGATTATATGGTGTGTTGTAGATCACAGAAGACCATATAATTGGAATAACCTTAAGAGATATAATATGATCACAGCCGAAATAACTCTAGGACAAGTTATTGGTTTAGGCTGCAGTATAGATGGAAGTAGTTTGTCATGGCTACTTGTCTATACTGGTACGTCATTACGTATTGATAGGACCACAGTTTGAGATGTATTCTTCTATCTGACTTAAGTGAAGAATCAAGATCTCGGTGACTCATAAATCTTAATACTAATAAGTATTCAGATATATATGTTAACTCGTATATCACTTTGACTTACTATGGGTGAAAGTTATATACTAACTCGAGTACTCTGTATCTTGGGTGATAGCGGTTAATATATGATATTTGATTATCTGTATTAGTACCCGTATCCGGTATAGGATAATGACATCCCCTTAAGGAGCTCAATAAGGTTTATTACGCTAAACCCTGCAGGTTGATTAAGTTCAGGCGTAATAATAAAGATTGAGTGGTACTGCTTAAGGAATTATTAAGAGATTAATTAATTTAAGCTGTCAGAGCTTTAATTAATTAATGGATGTCGGATATTTTAAATACGGAGATTTAATAAGTCTAAATACAAGCCCCGACTCATCACCGGCAATAAAGGGGTAAGTCAGTATCGGTTCTCTAGTGGAATGAACTGATATTTATAAATTAATTATGGTCTGGGCTGACCATAGATAAATTAATTTATTTGAGGCCCATCTTTATTCCTTGTATCTGGTCCCTGGGCTGGCCCAATGTCTCCTAGCCCAAGAAGACAGATTTTCGGCCCTAGCACTTTAAGTGGCGCCTCCTCTCTCTTTTCTATATTATTAAATACAGCTGTCAGCTCTCAGGAAAATACACTGATAAAAATATTAGGGTTTTGAGAGCAGAGGGAGGCGCAGGAACGTGATTGGCCTTTCTGTCTTGGGAGTTCTCATAGCTCGTTGTCCATCCAACGTTGGGAATTGAGCGGGATACAGTCGAGAAGATCAGAGCTGGAGTCTGAATCATTCGACGCGATCATCAATCATCTGTGCATCCAATTCTCAAGTAAGTATTTCCTAACACCTAAGTGCAGCTGTTAAATTCATAGGAGCATGTTAGGAATTAATCGTTGTATGATGAATTAATAATAATCCAAGAAACGATCATCGGGCAATCGAGTATTAATTCAATTTAATATTCCTTCATTTCTCTGTACTTCTTCGAAGAGACAGAGCTTCCTTCTGAACCTGGATCAACTTTCCAGTTTGTGTTCATTGGGATCTTGACTGACTTCATGTGCTGAATACCGAACTTAGCTATCAGCTCCTTGGCATACTTGGACTGGCTGATCAGTATTCCTGCTTTAGTCTGCTTGACTTGCAATCCGAGAAAGAAATTCATTTATCCCATCATGGACATTTGGAATTTGTTCTTCATGATATCAGCAAACTTATTGCACATGTGTTCGGATTTGGATCCGAAGATTATGTCATCGACATAAATTTGAACAAGCAAGAGATCTTCTCCTTCTTTGAGAGTGAACAACGTTCTGTCCACTGATCCCTTTTTGAAGCCTTGTTCAACTAGATACTCCGAGAGAGTATCATACCACGCTCTTGGTGCTTGCTTCAACCCATAGAGCGCTTTCTTCAGCTTGTACACCTTTTCTGGTCCAGCAGCCTCAAATCCTGGAGGTTGTTCTACATAGACTTCATCTGTGAGCACTCCATTGAGAAATGCACACTTGACATCCATTTGGTGTACCTTCAAACCTTTGTGAGCTGCAAAAGCTAAGAAGAGTCTGACTGCTTCCAATCTGGAAACTGGGGCAAATGTCTCGTCGTAGTCGATTCCTTCTTCTTGATTGTATCCTTTAGCCACAAGCCTTGCTTTGTTTCTCACAACGTTTCCTTCTTCGTCTTTCTTGTTCTTGAAAATCCATTTCAAGCCAATCACCTTTGCATCGTCTGGTCGATCCACAAGCTCCCAAACAGAATTCCGGTTGAATTCATTGAGTTCTTCTAGCATTGCGATGATCCATTCTGTGGACTTCAGAGCTTCTTCAATATCCTTCGGCTCTGTAGTTGATAAGAAACAGCTGAAATTCTTATCTTCGTTGATGCAGTTCTGATTGATGTCGAAGACGAGGTTGCACATAGATCTCCGAGTCTTGACGCCATCTGATGGTTCTCCAATGATGTTCTCCTTAGAGTGGAGTTCAACCATCTTCGATATTTCTTGATTTCTTCAGGAGATGGTGGAGCTTCTTCAGTTAGAATAGCTCTGGGATGTTGAGCACTTTCTGGAGCAGGGGAGAGTTGAGCTGGGGCGGCTTCTGCGTGTTCAACTTGAACTTCAGCAACTGGAGTTCCCCCTTGACTATTGCCATCTATATTGGCTCCAGTTTGAACTTCAGACCGTTGGTTGATCTTTTGATACTGAATCATCTCAGTATCTTCATCCTTGCCAGGTCCCCATACCAAGACAGTAGAGGGCTCGTCAGTATGGATTTCAGCTTTGGAACCTTCAGTGATCTGAACATTCTTTTCAGCATCTTGTTTCCTGAAACCATCTGTAGACTCATCAAAGATCACATGAGGTGTTTCTTCTACACATAGAGTTTGAGTATTGAACACTCGATAGGCTTTGCTTGAACGTTCTATTCTGGAGTATCCAAGGAAGACTCCTGGATCAGCCTTGCAATCGAAGGTGTTCAACCTCTTCTTATCGTTGTTGTGTATGAAACACTTAGAACCAAAAGCATGAAAATGGGCAATCGATGGCTTTCTGTTCTTCCATAACTCGTATGGAGTTCTTCCATGTCTCTGAGTGAGGAAGGAGCGATTCTGCGTGTAGCATGCGTTGTTGACTGCTTCGGCCCAAAACTTCAAGGGGAGTTTTAACTCGGCTAGCATCGTCCTTGCTGCTTCCTTTAGAGACCGGTTTCTTCTCTCTGCAACTCCATTCTGCTGTGGAGTTCTTGCTGCAGAAGTTTGATGACTGATTCCTTGTTCATCACAATACTCACGAATGACAGTATTGAGGAACTCAGTCCCACGATCTGATCTGATGCTGATGATGTTGACTTCCTTTTCAACGCTCAGTCTCTTCAACAGCTTTGGCAGTTCCTCCAGTGTCTCCTTGTTTTTGAAAAGAAAGATAACCCAGGTATATCGTGAATAATCATCCACAACTACCAAGGTGTACTTCCTACCGTTGTAGCTTCTTGGAGTGATCGGGCCAAACAGATCCATGTGAAGTAGATGCAGAATCCTTTCAGAGGAGTGTCCTGTCTTTGACTTGAATGATGTCCGCGTCTGCTTTCCTCTGAGGCATGCTTCACATTCTTGCTTCTTCTGGAATACAATAGAAGGGAGTCCTTCTACCAGTTGATGTTTAGCAAGTTTGTTGATCGTCTTGAAGTTGAGATGGTTGAGTCTCTTGTGCCATAGCCAATTGAGCTCTGAGCTGCTTTTACTGATGAGGCACGTTTCTGGTGGGCTGTCTTCCCAAGAAACGACGTAGAGACTTCCTTGTCTGAATCCCTTCAGAACCACCTTCTTCTGATTGTTTCTAACAGTGAATTCATCCTTTTTGATTTTCACTGTGAAACCACTGTCACAAAATTGACTCACAGACAACAGATTATGTTTAAGACCAGAAACAAAGCTAACATTACTGATACTGGCGTTACCCATGTTGAGCACACCATAGCCTTTTGTTTCTCCAATCGAGTTGTCTCTGAATGCAACTTTGGATCCAGCTTTCTCAACATACTGGGATAGATATTCTTTGTAGCCCGTCATATGCTTCGAGCAGCCACTGTCCAGATACCACGTTCTGATTGAAGCTTTGGCCTCTTCCTTCTTTTTATGTTTCCTGACATTGACCTGCAAGAAAGAGTTGCTTCAGGCACCCAATCAAGCTTTGGGTCCTTCAATGTTAGTTCGAGTTCCCTTTGGAACCCAAATCTGCTTCAGAATTGGTCTGGCTGATTTCTTGCACTTTGTTGGATGTCTGATCGGTGTCGTTGGCGCTTCAGGTGGCATATGAGCATTCTTCCGTTGAGAAATCCTATTGAAGGCCTCACTCTTGTAGCAGTTCTGTCTGGTGAGTGGTTGAGGTCTTCTTTGCTCGCCGAAGTATCTTCCGTGAGATACTTTAGTCTTTGCAGACTTATGGAGATTTGTCTGACGTCCAGTGGCTTGTCGTCGAGGAAGTGGCATGGCTCGACTGGACTCAGCATTGCTTGATCTCCATGGATGTTGTTCTTTCTGAAACTAAATTGAGGATGTCAGTTTCTGACTGATGTGGCCTATCTTCCTCCTGGGTTGATGAGAAAGATTCTTCTTGGCTCCTGATGTTCCTTCCCGGATCTTTGACTGAAATCTGCTTTCCAGCCTTTTCAATATGATGATCTGGTTGGGAGCCTCCTTAGCTCGTCTGTAGCTTCGTGGAGGTGGAACATTTGATCTGGCCATCAGTCTACGTTTGTGAACTTCATCCATATCATGATCTCTTGATTCTTCTGAGGTTGTAATTTCAGAAGGATCATTCTTAGAGATGATCATGATATCCTTTCCTTTGGCAGCTGCAACCTTTTCTCCGATGCTGTTGACCAGTCCTTTTGATGGAAAGTTGCTCATCATGGGAGACTGCATCATGCAGTTCTTGACTGTTTCTTCCAGCTTGTGATTAAGCCTTTTGATTTCATGAGAAGCTCTTTCACATTCTGAGTTGGAGATTCTGAGCTCTTCTTCCAGTCGGCTGTTCTCCATGATTAGCTGATCAAGACATGTTTCATCCGGAAAGTAGATGATTGTCTGATGTTTAGCTCGTTCATCATCGATCTCCTTGTCCTTTTTCTGATTCTGCTTGAGGAGATCTTCGAAAATTTTCCTCAGCTGACAGTGATCAGTCAGGAGCTGATCAAACTCGTCAGTTTCAACGGATGAGCTATCTCCAGATTCTGAGTGGTCTCCTGAAAGCATCAGGATGTTATCAGTATATGGAGTTTTCGTGAGAGATTTTACCTCTGGGCCATTCATTCCATTGTCGTAGCTGTTGTCAGCTACACTTTCTGATTCGTTGGCCATCAGGGCTCGGCTCTCATCATCTGAGCTGGAACTGTCGAAGTCGGATGATTCTGATGTGTCGTTGGAAGAGTCAGCATCATCAGCAACCATCGCTTTCTTCTTCAAAGATCTGCGATCTTTCTTTGCTTTCAGTTCCCTGCGCTCAGCTGGAGTCAGATCAGGACATTCATGCTTAAAGTGTCCTTTCTTTCTACATCCATAACATTCCAATTCTTTGATGTCGTAAGCGGCTGACTTCCTTTCTCCGCTTCGATCTGTGGAATGTCTGGAGTCCCTTTCTCTTTCTTTTCCCTTGTAGTGCTGCTTGTGGAACCTTCTGTACTTCCGGAACTTGGACTCCATCTTGTTGAATCTGTCAGTCAACAAGGCATATTGACTGAAGAAGTCCTCAGGGTTGAGTTCCGTTGGCTCCTTGATCTGCTTCTTGCCTTCTCTGGTTGAGGCCTTCAGTGCAACTCCTCTTGAGGTTGATGGACCATCTTCGTCTGATCCTCCAGCCTTCTTGTTACCAAGATTTCTCAGAAGATCGAAGTCATTTGCCATGAGATCGGAGAAAAGCTTGTTTGTCGGGAGCTGACTGAATCCTGGCTTATGCTGATGAGCGACTGAGTAGATCTGCCATTCTCCTCGTGGCAGTGCTCGAAGAATCTTCAAGTTGATTTCTCGTTGAGTGTGTTTGTCTTTGGAAATGGATTGAACTTCATTCAATATGAGATTGAATCTTTGTTCCATTTCCTCGACAGATTCATTCTTGAGCATGAGGAAGGAGTCGAATTTCTGACAAGCTATGGAAAGCTTATTCTCCTTGATCTCCTCAGAACCTACGCACATTCTTTCCAGAATATCCCACATCTCCTTTGCTGTCCTGCACTTGATGATCTTCATGACATACTTGTCAGGAACGGTGCCGGAGATGATGCTTTTGGCGAGGTTGTCTAGCTCATCTTGCTTCCTTTCTTCTGTGGTGAAGTCTGCCTTTGACTTGGGCTGGTCCTCATCGTAAGGTTCCTGACGGATGTCAGTAGGAACCCTTTTTACAGTTTCGGTGATAATGATTGGACCGCTGGTGATGACTTCCCACATTCTACAATGTTGGGCAATGAGGAAGCTTTCAAGCCGAAACTTCCATATGTCGTATTTTTCAATACAAAACATAGGTAGAGAAGATAATCTGCTGTGGTTAGTCTCCATCAAAAAAGAGAGAACAGGTAACAGCAGATAAAGCAAGTAGCAAGCACAAAATAATAAGAAAGAGCAAAACTTTTTCGAGACCTTTAATAAGGATCTAGTTCAAGTAGAACTAGTCAGAGACAGATAGTTCTTGCGATCAACCTGCTCTGATACCAATTGTTAGGTCCGGGGGGTCTCGAATAGGTGTATGGGGGGGGAATACACCTATAGGCTATTTTTGTGACTATCTACAAACCTCAATCAAGGGATCTCAGTCAGAGATAGAAGCGAAACTTTACAAGCAAACAAGACACCTGTTTAACCGAAATAAGTGTTGACCAACAGGGTTGACGACTGATACTGAAAGCTCTTCAGTAAAGAGTTATCAGTTAAGTCACTGGAACTTAACTGATCCACGTAAGGGCTTCAGTCGTGTTTGCAAAGATGAAGATGATATCTCTCTTCCTTACTATCAGAGGATAGTGAGTCAGATTGATATCATACGCAGCGGAAATTAAACTTAGTTTCGAATAGCCTCGGTGGAGCAGATAGTTGGATTAAGGTTTCTCGTTTCAGTTAGTCAGCATTCAGTTTTATCAATTGAAATAACACAGTTATGAATGTAATACTGAAAGCTGTAAATAACACAGAGACTTTTACGTGGTTCGGAAAAACTCTTTCCTACATCCACGGCTGGTTGATCAGACCAACAATCAACTCCGCAAGTGCTTCCCTGGTGCACTGCAAACCGTGAACTGAAGATAAACTCTCTCTTCAGCACCTACACACCTCGCGTAGGGTTTCCCTACCTACACACCTCGCGCAGGATTTCAGCACCTACACAGCTCGCGCAAGATTTCCTTGCTAAGCACACCTCGTGCTCAGACTTCCCTATCAGAGTTCAGAACAC
Source organism: Salvia miltiorrhiza (assembly GCF_028751815.1). NCBI lineage: Eukaryota > Viridiplantae > Streptophyta > Magnoliopsida > Lamiales > Lamiaceae > Salvia > Salvia miltiorrhiza. Next base: position 4,056,555 of record NC_080387.1, on the reverse strand, counting down.
CTTCTGAAACTCCGAGTCACTCAAACACTCTTATGGGGGAGAGGTTTAAACGAGTGCCAACTATACTTACAAAGAACGAGTTCTTTGAAGCAAGTTTGACCTTTGGCTTCTGGGTACACAGAATATATGCCTAGGGTCTAAGAGAATGTATGTAATCAGCAGTGACTGATTTTGGCTTTGGAATTCTCTTCTTCGATTCAAGCTTTGGGCGGTTTAAGCTTTAGGGTGAGTAGCTATTTCGGCAGAGCTTCAGCTTATGTCGTTGAATCGGTGAAGGTTGAAGTGATCCTCGAGCGCTATTTGTAGGAGAACTCTTGAATAGATCCGTTGGCGTAAATCGTCCTCAAGATTTCTTCCGTTGGAGAGCAATTCGAATTTGGGCTGAGGCTTCAATCTTCGAGGTTCCTTGTCTGTGTGGAAACGGCTCTCTTTGATGGACAGGAGATGTGACATCTCTGAAAAGTAACCACCAGATAGGAATGACCTCTGCAGAGATAAGATATTGAGATATCTCTGCATTTAATGCGGCTGTACTTGAGCGTACGTGGCTTCCTCTGAACGTTGGAAGATCAGTCCTAGGAGGAATGTTCAACTGATACTTGACTTTAGTATCAGTCCATGGCGCGCATTAAATAATCAGTCTTCAACTGATTCTTCAACTGATACTTCAGTTGGTAACTGCAGTCTTCAGTCTTCAGTCTTCAGTCTTCGTTCTTCAGTCTTCAGTCTTTGACACCGCAACTAAACTAGAAACGAACTCTAACACTTGAGTTCAAAAACGATTCTAGTCTATTACATTTAAGTCCTATGAATTTTGGTATCATCAAAACAAGGATTAGGATATTCCACAAGGTTCCCAACACGTCTTATGATTGGGATAAAATTTCAGCATAAATTTCTCGCATGCCTCTCCCCAAGTTGTGATGGAGTTTGGCTACAGAGACAATAACCACGTCCTCGCCCTATCTTTCAGCGCATATTGGAAGCATTTAAGCTTCAGCTGATCTTCTGTGATATCCAACAGCAGAAAAATCTGCACTTGAGTGCAGAAATCACGAACAAACTTCAGGGCATCTTCGTTAGGCAGCCCGTAAAAGAGTGAAATCACATTTGAATCATGGGGCGTCAACTTATAGTTCATAACTGCAGTAGGAAGAACTATAGCTGAACTTGTGGCCTCTACAACAGGCTGAGCAAAATCTCCCATGTACTGAGGATTATTTTGCGCCATCTCTTCTTTCTCCTTTTCTAAGGACTACTCTGAATGGTCAGAATCAGAGCTGCCTACGTCTCCAGAGCTGGTGTCAGAGTAGAAAGCGTCTGCTCTGTCATGCTCCTTTCCCTCAGAGTCAGACTCAGATCCTTCTTCTCGTTCTTCAAATAATTCTTTGCTGCAGTTTTTTCTGAAAATACCCGTGCTAGTGATGTCTGTTGTCCAAAGGAGACACTAGTTTTCTTTTCAGACTACGACGTCTCTGCATACACAACACTTAACACACGGATTAAACGCACCGGGGGGGGAGAGAGTGACAGAAACAAGAAAAAGAAAAATAAACAAAGCAAATAAACACAAAAAAAGTGACACAATTAAAACGCCTAAAACCTTCCCCGGCAACGGCGCCAAAATTTGACTCAACCTAAACACTATGCTAGATTGACTCGCAATCGTACGAGGTCTATTGTAGTGTGTAAGCTAACCCAAGTCGTCTCTCAAGGAAGATTCAACAGGGCACCTAATTGTATCACAGCGAAAACAGTAAAGTTTAAGTTTGATTATTATAATTAAACTAATGCTTGGAATTGAAAACTCAACTTAAAACTAAACTCAGAAATAACAAGGCAGAAAAGAACAAAACACAAGTACCGATGCGAAAATAAACTATTAAACCCTAGGCAGAATTAAATGATAAAGTAAAGGCTACTAGGAATTACTCCCTCCGTCCCGGCTTTTAGTATCCAGTTCAAAAGGGCACGGGTTTTAATAAAGTAATTGAGTATTATGTGAGTAGAATAATGGTCCCACCAATAAAGGAATTTTAAATTGATTAATTGATAAAGTGTTTCTTTCTTTTATTCTTGATTAATATCTGGTCCCACCATTTTAATTTAATGATGCAGATTTTGAAATACACGAAAATTAAAAATAGAGGGAATAAGCCAAAAGAAATGAGTAGGCCATTTTAGAATAAAAAATTCACATTACATCATTAAGGCTGAGAATCTGATTAGGCCAAATGTTTAGGAGGGAAACTAAATTACTCCAAAATCAAAATTTCCCTCAAACAAAGAAGACTATAAGTACATCTGCGAAATCAGATTGTTTACAATTCCAAATCTGAAAAGTTAAAAGCAAAACCACAAAGAAGACAGCTTCAAAATGGCAGCTCCAAGCCAAATGAGACGATTCACCATTGAAGACAAAAACAAAGTGGGTCAATGGCTTCTTCTACGTTGCAAAAATGGCAAACTTTCATATGGAGCTCAAAGAGAGGCTGAATCAACCTTCGGAATGAGTAAGCGAACTGTCTACAAGGTTTGGAAGCAAGTTGCACTACTACAAAATTTCACATACATAACACTTCATACATAATGGTTTTTTTAAAAAACCGTTATGTATGAGCACATTTTCTAGAAAAGACAACGGTTTTGAAGAAATCCGTTATCTATGTAGTGTTATCCATAACAATAGATAACAGTATGATGTAATCCGTTATCTTTTAGCGTTATCTATTAGTTACATACATAACGGTTTATCAAACCGTTAAGCCAACCGTTATCTATTAACACTTTTTTACAACAGTTTTTTTACCGTTAAGAAATGCGCCTCTCAATACTGTTATGTATTAACATTATTTTTTTTCTTTTTTTTAATAATTTTTTTTTTAATTGTTATACTTTAGGTAAAATTCGAAACCTAACTCCAAATCTGATTTTCAAGCTTGCTCCAATACTCCTAACACACCCGCCGCCTCCCCCCGGTGACGCCGCGCCCGACGACGCTGCACGAGCAACCGGACGCCGGTGCTAGTGAGTCAGTGACCGCCCCTGCCCCCACCCACCCTGCATCGCGTCGCCTCTGACGCCGCTCTTCTCGCAGCAGCAGATCGAGCGGCGGAGCACCCTTCTCCCCTCCACCGAGCACGAGCAGACCACCCATCTCCTCCGCCGACGCCGCTCTTCTCGCAGCAGCAGCAGCAGATCAGGTTTTTTGCTTCTCCGTCTGCCACCTACCGCACCCGTCTCTCTCTCTCCGTCCGTTAGGCCTAGCAGCTGTCGCCGGTCGAGCTCTCAATCGCAGACCCTAGGAGCCGCCGCTGTCGCCGCCGCCTTCTACAATAGCCACCACCAAGGTAGAATCCCTAATTATTCATCCCTTACGCAAATCTCATTCCAAATCCCTAATTTTTGAACTTTGTTGGTAACAATATGATTTAGATTAGGGCTTTTGCTCGAATTTTTTAAATTATCTGAAGCTATTTTGCTCAAATTTTTTAATTTGTCAAGCTATTTTGCTCAAGTTTTTGAATTATCTCTTTGTTATTCAATTATCCTCAATTGTATATTTGGTTGGAACCGCCCACGTTTCTACGGTAATTTTGGTGTTTTTTTTATGTGTATTTGTTTTGAGATTTCCATGATTATACAGTTTAATTTCTAGATCTGAATCAGCTCTTTTTACCATTTTCCAACTGTTTTTCTCCTTCTGATTACTGCTGGGAATTTTGTTGCATTGTTCGGATAGAAATTGGTTATTAAATCAGAATAGCTTAATGGAATTGCTCTGTCATTTTCTGGAATCTTGCCAAGAAGTTCAGGCTGTGATAGAATTCTTGAAACCCCAGGTGCTTTTCTTTTGATTGATTTAACTACTATGTACTAATACTCTTTTCTCTTAGTGGTAGTATATGATAATTCATTGTTTGCGTCATGGATTGGAAATTTGGATATCCCAAGACCCTTGATAATTTCTATAACTTGAGCTAATTTTGTTTAATTCATATCCTATTGAAATGATAGGATTGGAAAAATCCTAGTAACAAGGATAAAAATACACAATCATGAAAAGTAAACCCCTTCTTAATGTACTTTGAGGTCTTCTGCTATTATTATTATGCCCCATTTTCCTTGTCACTACCCAAAATAGCAATGTTATGTGTCTATTGCAGGTTGTCTTTTTGGAGCTGTGCTCTAGTCGTGTTGCGATTCTTACGCCGCAAAACTTGAAGGTTGGTCTGTATTTGTATTTCTATTCTCTCTGTAGAATTAATTGAGTTCAGTGTTTGTGATTAGTCAATAAATATTATGAAATGATAGCTTTAGAGCCATGTAGTCTGCTTTTGCTCGGTTTCTTGAAGATGTAATAGGGCCCAAGCTTCGTCTGAGGTGAGAGAAGTTAGAACTGCTTGCAATGACCCTTTACTCTCTATGAATTTAATGCCATATGGCTGAATGATTGATTTGAGAAGATAATTAGCACAATGAATTCTTGTGAACTTTGTTTCAAGTCCTATAAGGCCAGGGGATACTGAAATAGATACTCGGTGATACTGAAATAGATACTCGGTGAGATCGGCATCTAGACTTGAATAGAAAGCTTCTTGTATTCTTGTTGCTCAATAGACTTTGAGAATTAACTTAATCACAAGAGGTCACCTTTGACTTTCAGAACAGAAACTAATGATCTCGACTTGTATGAACGCTTCCGTAATCTGACTTTCTCATACCTTATTCAATACATGATGATGGTTCTTTTATATGCTCATGGTTAACTCAAATTCACAAATAAGCCATGTTTTTGCAGGTGCCAACCATGTTATTCGATTATCCTTAATTGCTCAAGTATATAATTTTTAATTAATCTTTGTATCTTAATCTATTACCATTTTTTGTAGCGAAAAGCACTAGATGACAAGTTAAAGGAAAAGGAGGAACGAGAAGCATTTCAGGTACCAATATCTCCATGATATGATAGTCTGTTAGACTCCTCCTGTTGTCTGCATGATATGATTTTCGTGCCCAATCTTTTTTTTGTTGTCTGCTTTTTAGATTAAATGTGCCTTATACTTCATGTATCCATCTATGTCTTGCATGCTGCCATATGTTTCCATATGTGAATACATTTTTTCTTCTATATTTCATCATTTGGTTCTGCATTGTGGTATAATTTTTTTGGTATTTCGGTGCTTTGAGCTGCTGTTCTGTGCAGTGTAATTTTAGATCTGGTTTGAGGTTTTATTTCTAACTTGTTTACTAGAAATTGGGAATTGAGTTTCTACACATATTCTCTTGCATTTGTTTGTTTGATAAGCAACTGCTAGTTAGGTAGTATAAAATGATTGTGGTTTGGCAGGTGATGGTGTTTATTCGCTTATAATCTCATTTCCATCTCCTATTTGCTGCAACCCCTTCTTCTCCACACGCCACTCTCATCACAACTGCATCAACCTCTTTCTCTCTCTCTAGCTGGGGCTAACTTTCTTCGACTCTGACATTGCTTGCAACTAACATTTGATTGGATTTATGAAGTTATAGGTTTGAAATTGTGGGGATGTGGTTATGATTATCTTCATCTAATTGGATCATGTAGGTTAATATTGGTGACTTCGGCTTGGCAGTTATGAAGTGTGTGATGCTTGATTTGAAACTCCAAGTATGTTTTGCCTCCTTTCTCCCTTGACCTACCATCTGCATTAGCATAAAAATAAATGTTTGATTTGAAGCATCCTTAGCAATATAATCAAATGCATTTTCATGCATAAGTGTAAAATCCTATAATCTATACTTCAGTTTAGTTTCTTCTTTAAAGTGCTTGTGTTTATCTCAAATTGTGCATTCGAAAGGTTTGATTTGTGTGGCTGATTCAAAGAGGTTCTGTCAGTTTAATCCTCTTTTCATTTTGTTGATTCGAATGATTTGTGTGGCTGATTCTCAACTGATTCGAATGTTTGCTAGGGGATTAGAGCAGGTGGGAACTCAGATTTCAGTGATGAAATGGGCAAGGAACTTATCCAAATGAGTGTGGCAGCTGGGCTAAGGTGATTTTCGTGCCCAATCTCTTTTTTTTTGTCTGCTTTTTAGATTAAATGTGCCTTATACTTCATGTATCCATCTATGTCTTGCATGCTGCCATATGTTTGAGACAATTGGCTTTCAAAAAATGTTGAGGCCCGAACTCCTAACAACTAGATTGCCACTAATATCTGGAAAAGGCATTAACATATGAATGGCAGTATGACTTGTGAAATAGGTGTAGGTGTTCATGGCTAGCTTGAGCATTATGTAGTTAATTGCTCAGTGCATGTTTCTGTTTCAATTACCAGGTGAACCTCTTACGCATGTTTATATTTCAATGGAAGCTACACTTTCATCCCCATCATTGCAGCTATCATCCCAGATTTATTTGCTGGCTGCTTCTCTGTCATGTGTTTTTCCTCTCATCTCTTTGCTGGAAGATTTTATACTCTTGTGAAAAAAGAAAGGAAAGAAATAATTAATGCAGGGAGTAGTGCTACTTCTACTAAGTGCAGCAGTGAGCCATTTGTAACAAAAGTGTTTTGGTGTAACTGTAGGTTCTTGAACCGGGCAGCGCTGAAGAGTCTAGAAGAGTTTGGAATAGAAGGTTCCATGAAAAGTCCATGGAAAAGATGCTGCTATTCTTGTCCCTGGTGATGTAGTTTGTATAAAATTGGGCGATATTAAGAAGCTGGTGCTTGTATGGTGGGAGAATTGTTAGACAAAAATGTATGTGATGTTTACTACATGCGCATGTAGTAAAACATGTATTAACAGGCAACTTGTGTAGCTCGAATTGTTGGATGCTATGTTATATATGCTAATATTATCTTGTCAATGTTATTTTATTATTTGACTTTTTTTTATTGATTTTTAGATATAAATAAAAGGAAAAATTAAGAATATATAAAAAAATATGCGGAAAACTATCATCTAATACATGCAAAACCGTTGTCTATGTCTTACAAAGATAACGGTTTAAACTGTTATAAAAAGTATAAAAAACTGTTAACTATAATATGGGAAAAAAGAAATATTATATAATACATAACGGATAAATTCTAATACATAACAGTGGAAAACCGTTATCTTTTTCTTACAAAGATAACGGTTTAAACCGTTATAAAAAGTATAAAAAACTGTTAACTATAATATGAAAAAATATATATTATGGAATAGATAACGGATAAATTCTAATACATAACAGTGGAAAACCGTTATCTTTTTCTTACAAAGATAACGGTTTAAACCGTTATAAAAAGTATAAAAAACCGTTAACTATAATATGAAAAAAATATATATTATGGAATAGATAACGGATAAATTATAATACATAACAGTCGAAAACCGTTATGTATAATCAATATAGATAACGGTTTTATAACCGTTATGTATGTGTGGTTGTACCGTTATCTTTTCCCTTCATAGATAACGGTTTTTAAACCGTTGTGTATGACACCTATAATAGATAACACCACTATACACAACGGTTTTTTTGCTCATAGATAACGGATAAAATCCGTTATCTATGAGCGTTTTTCTAGTAGTGTTGAATCACTATTGACAGCCGATAAACCTGTCATTATAGAGCAAAAGTCATATGCACAGCGTAAGGATAAAATGCAGCTTGATGAAGGTAAAGTGAAATCACTTTCTGTACTTGAAAGATCTTCAATCAGAAAGTTGGCAGTCAATCTTAATGTTAGCAAAAGTACAGTTGGTAGATGGATCAAAGATAAGCATATAAAGCCACATACAAATGCGATAAAGCCATCACTTACCGACATGAACAAGATTGCTAGACTGAGGTGGAGTTTGAGTCATTTAAACACAGTGGTGGCTGATGAAAAACTAAGTTTTGACAGCATGCACAATGTAGTACACATAGACGAGAAATGGTTCTATCTTACGAAGTGTAGTGACAAGTACTACCTTCTACCGGATGAAGAAATTCCGTACAGGTCATGCAAGTCAAAAAGGTTCATCACTAAAGTGATGTTCATGTGTGCTGTGAGCAGACCACAAAAGGACATTGATGGAAATCAGATTTTTGATGGCAAATTTGGAATATTTCCATTCACATTTGAGGAACCAGCCAAAAGAAGTTCAAAGAACAGAGCAAAGGGCACACTCGAGACTAAACCAATTCAAGCAATCACAAAGGCGGTCATAAAAGAATGCATCATCAATCAGGTCAGATTTTTTACATTTATTTGCAACTATGAATCAATCCAAACAGATTTTGTGGTTTTATTTTAACTATCAGACTTGGAATTTGTCATCACTTAGTTAATTTTATTCTACATGCAGATTATACCAAGCATAAAGTCCAAATGGCCTCCTGGAGCAAGCAAACACATCATCATTCAGCAAGACAATGCCAAACCCCATATAACCAACAATGATCCTGATTTCATAGCTACTGCCAATTCAGATGGATTTACAATAGAATTAAGATGTCAGCCACCTAACTCTCCTGACACAAATGTGAATGATCTAGGCTTCTTCAGAGCCATACATTCTCTACAAGATGACAAGCATGCCAGTGGAGTAGAAGACCTAGTGAGGAATGTCAAAAGCTCATATGAAGAACTATCACCAGATACGTTGAACAATGTGTTTCTAACACTACAAGGATGCTACATAGAAATCATGAAGGTACACGGAGGCAATAATTACAAGATTCCACACATGAACAAGGCAAGGCTAATTAGGTGTTGGATTTGTATACTGAAAGCAAGAGCCTTTTATGCTTGTATACAATGATTCCTATGTTCACTGTTTTAATCTCCTATCTGTTTGTGTTCATGATTGCATATGTATGTTCTCTATCTCTATATAAGTAGATTATATGGTGTGTTGTAGATCACAGAAGACCATATAATTGGAATAACCTTAAGAGATATAATATGATCACAGCCGAGATGACCTTAAGACGAGTCATCGGTTTAGGCTGCGGTATAGATGGAAGTAGTTTGTCTTGACTACTTGTCTATACTGGTACGTAATATCGTATTGATAGGACCACAGTGAGATGTATTCTTCTATCTGACTTAAGTGAAGAATCAAGATCTCAGTGACTTAATAAAATCTTAATGCTAATAAGATTTCAGATATATATGTTAATTCATGTATCACTTTGATTTACTATGAGTGAGAGTTATATAGTAACTTGAGTACTCTGTATCTTGGGTGATAGCGGTTGATATATGATATTTGATTATCTGTATTAGTACTCGTATCCGATATAGGATAATGACATCCCCTTAAGGAGCTCAATAATGTTTATTGTGCTAAACCCTGCAGGTTGATTAAGTTCAGGCGCAATAATAAGGTTTGAGTGGTACTGCTTAAGGATTATAAAGAGATTAATTAATTTAAGCTGTCAAAGCTCTAATTAATTAATGGATGTCGGATATTTTAAATACAGGGATTTAATAAGTCTAAATACAAGCCCCGACTCAACACCGACAATAAAGGGGTAAGTCAATATTGGTTTTCTAGTGGAATGAACTAATATTGATAAATTAATTATGGTCTGGGCTGACATAGATAATTAATTTATTTGAGGCCCATCTTTATTCCTTGTATCTGGTCCCTGGACTGGCCCAAAGTCTCCTAGCCCTAGCAAAGAGAGAACACGCCCCCTTATTATAAAATACAGCTGTCAGCTCTTAGCAAAACACACTGATAAAATATTAGGGTTTTGAGAGCTGTGGGGCGCAGGGTAAAAACGTGTGGAGCTCTATTTCTCTCTTGGGACTTTCACAGTTCGTTGTCCATCCAACGGTGAAAGCTGAGCGGGATACAGTTCAGAAGATCTGAGCTGGAGTCAGATTTTCGCAGGAAATCAAGTTGTGACAATTTCGGGAGAACGACCATAACTTCCTCTACAGAACTCTGATTCAAGCGAAACAGGCGGCCACAGAAATCTCTCTCGAAGATGAAGAAGTCGTATTTCTGGGAGAAATACGATTTGAGGACGTTTGAGGCTTCAAACGAAGGCTTGAAGCTGACTGGTCTGTTCAGCTGCGATTTGACGAATTCTTTTGAATTCTTCAGGTATTTCTGAACTCCAACGTGCAGCACTTAAATTCATAGAAGCATGTTAGGGATTAATCGTTGTATGATAAATTAATAATAATCCAAGAAACGATCTTCGGGTAAAATCGAGTATTAATTCAGTTTAATATTCCTACATTAGGAGTGGTACACTTCCTAATACCCTTGATGTTGATGTGGGACTTGTAAAGGAATGCTTGGAATACCTAAGGCTGTCTGAAAACAATGATGGGTCAGCCTACAACATTGGCCCTCTAATCTCAGCTCTTGGTTAGTAGATATGTTAGGCAGTTTTTTTGACATGTTTACAACATAAGCGACAAACTAGTTATATGTAGTTGTTGTTTAGCATGTAATCATCATTTTGTAAAGATTCCACACATATAAGGTGGTAGCTATTTTGTGGTTTATAATTAATGCATCATTTACTGCCACAGGCACGCATAAAAGCATACCAAGCCAACTAACACCATATAATGAATCATTAACTGCCATAGGCACACATCATAAGCTTAACTAGCTGTGCCTAAGAAAAAATTCATCATAGGCTATATTTACATGAAGATTACATAGGCTGCATTATATGAACCTCCATACTAGTGCACACATTACCTAGCGGTGGCTCACACATAGTGAAAGAAGTAAGCCTCAGAAAAATCTTCATCATAGGCTATATTTACATCAAGATTACATAGGCTGCATTATATGAACCTCCATACTAGTGCAATGTATACCTAGCGGTGGCTCACACATAGTGAAAGAAGTAAGCCTCAGAAAAACTTCATCATAGGCTGCATTCATTAACATATAGTGGCTGCTTTATTAAACCTCCATACTAGTGCAATGTACACCTAGTGGTGGCTTCCAATAAGGCAGTCAAGATTCAAGAATCAGTAAACCTCATTGAACCTCAGAAAAACATCATCATCGACTGCAAATAGGGACATATAGTGGCAAGCAAACCAGAGCACCAACACATGGCACAACATAATCAACAAATTCCAGAATCCACATTCACATTGCATAACATTTCATCACACACCACCAAACAAGTAAACCAGAGCACTAAATAATGCATGAAGCCCAAAAAATGCAGATCTTAAACCTCCAAACATCAAAAATAAATTTTGAGGGGTGGCTTCAAGACCTAAACAAAGCGAAGGAACAGAGTCACCTGGATAGTAGAGCTGGTACACTCCAGGGCACTAAATGTCTAGACGTTTTAGATAGCTCTTCTTTCTTTCCTCAGACCAATCTGGCGCCCATGGAGGTAATTCGTCAGCTCCATGCTCGTCCAAGGGAACGGCACACATTTCTGGATTTTCAGGTACCATGGTCTCAAAATCATGATGGATCTGTGAAATTCCATCGACCATGGTCACAGAATCATCAGCGATCTGAGGAGTTTCAGCCACCACAGTATCAGGCCCCACCGACCAAGTATCAGGTACCTCCATCTCAGAAAAGCCATAGATCGGGGGAGTTTCAGCCACCACCGTCGAAGAAAAGCCTTGGATTGGTGGAATTTCTGGCCCCAACAACGAAGAAGAGTCATGGATAGATGGAGTATCAGGTACCTCCGTCTCGAACAAGCCATAGTGTCACGGACCCTACTCGACTTAATTAAGGATAACTAAGCCGGGAAGCCGCGACGAAGGACACAATTATCGACGGCGATAGAAAGGGAGTTTCTGTCACGACCGGACTTAAATAAGGATAAATAAGCCAGGAAAACGTAACTAAGGACACAGTTATCGACGGCGAAAAAAAGGGGGTGAACAAATAATAGAGGATCGAACTAAAATTTGTTTAAAGAAGGGAAAATTTATAATACACCTGATGTTTAGTCACAAGACTCGAACATACTTGTAGGTTCAGATAAAACTGACTTAATTGAAATAACATAAAACCAAAGAGTACGCAGTGGAATAACATAATCTGATTACATGTATGAAGACATGTATCCAAGAGTTCATTCATTTAACCTATGACAAAAGCTCCGCTCTTCACTTCATCTCCATCAGCCACTGCTCAACTTGCACATTTAGAAATATATGCAGGGCTGAGTACGAGAGTACTCAGTGGGCACGTATGCCTAAATATAAAATACATGCATCATAAAACTGTAAATTGTCATGCCATCATAAACAGTACAGCAAGGGAGTTTTTGTGAAATAGGCCCAAGCTTACTAAATTCGTTTGTGATTCTTAAAGTTCGTCTGATCAGACTAAGTTCTCTTGTATTCTATCATATCTGGAACTGTGTGTCGGAGAGGTGGCCACCTCTCACGAACACTTGACCGGCCAACCCGCTAGATGGCTCACGGTCATTGGTGTACACTAGTCAAGGCAGGATAGCTATCAACTGCTCAAGATCCGAATTCGATTACATCATTGGCAAAGCAGATAGATATCATACTGAAATTAAAACATTTTATGGCAAGACAATACTTGAAATAACTTGTTCAAAGATTTTGTAACGAAATAACTTGTTCAAACGGTAACATTAAACTTGTTTGATAGATATATAAAACTGAAATTAACAGTTAAACATCTCATGCATTCATCTGTATAAGAGGCCTACGACACGTAGGGGATCTCCATATACGTATAGTGAAAGTAATGCCCACCCGATCCTCAGTGCGGAAGAGAGGTGATCTTAAGCGGTGGTACCGTCCTGTGAACCAATTCCTACAAGACGAGTTCTTAACTCTTAGCACATATCATGGATAACAAAAACCGTTGTCTACTTGGGATCTCTAGGTCAACCTATTCCCGGACTTACAACGCAAAATCGAACTAGGGATTATGCATTTTACATACGTTAGCTTATCTTGATGCCTTATCTAGGTTAACTCACTCATTTTCATGAAAACTTTGCACAAAACATATCCCAAACTCGTCATGCACATATACATAATATTTCATGAAACATCCTTTAAAACCAACTTTCAAACTTAGAAAATAATTCAACAACTTGAGCTCTTAAGGGGCTGTTTTGCAACAGACACCAATTCTGCCTCGGATCTCTAAATGAGGCTCCAAAGGACATTCTGGAAACTAGACATTTCAAGGATCATTCTCCAATTTGAATCGAATGAAACAGAGTTCAAACGAGCAAGATATGCCCACTCAAAGATGGGTACTTAACAAGCAAAAATCTGGAAATTTCAGATTTCCAGATTAGAACCAAGTCAATGGGCCTTCTTTAAAAATTCATATCTCCCATTACAAATTGCCACTGGGAACTCCAAGGGTCAATCTGAAAACTAGGGAGAGAGTGTGACACTCTCCAGTTGAATTTACCCCAAGAAGATTCATGGTTTAGGAGATATTAACATCCAAAGTTCAGTGCAGAAAAAGAGTTCAAGTTCGGCAGATTCAAAGTTTAATTCAGAAACACCACTTTAGGCTTTACCAAAAATTCTACAAATGAACAAATAAGTTCCCAACATGTCAATGGATATTCAATATAAAAATGGGCTTGAGAATCAAAGATTTAGGTTGGCCTTTGCCACCTCAAAGTCGTAGGTTTGTAAAACCTACTGTAGGATACACAGAATAAGAACTAGACTTCCAAGAATTATACCGGGCATTTCCCTCATCCAAAAATAGTGAGGCCAGTTTCAAACGAAGGATAAGGGAGTCTAGAGTATGATATTAATGTTTCGAAGGGTTTTACCGATTGAAACATGACTTATGGCCTCCCAAAGATTGTTTACCAGAAATGCATTTCAGACGGGCAGTGATGTTTAACAATTCATAAATACATCATAAGAGCTCTAAAAATTCTGAAAGTATACCATAGTGTAGAAAACATATAAAATATGATACATAATTAATTTGGGAATTTTTGGGCACCATTTGGACGGCTGAAATCGCCTTGCAAAATAGTGCCGGAGCAGTGTGCTTATGGCAGATTCGCAGCTTTACCTCATGCACGATTTTTCACCCAATAAACTCTACCAAAATAAACATCCAAGACCATAAAACATATCCTCACACAATATAGCACACATATGAGTAAAAATCCGTGGTCTTAAAGTATTTTCAGTTGAAAAGACAAAAGAAAACTCACCCTCCAAGCACAACCTTCACTCTAACTTTACGCCCTAGTTTTCCCATGCTCTCCCTTGCTTTGATACTTCTCTTGGGGCTTCAAGGGCTTCTATGGAGTGTGATAATGGTGGGAGAAGAGTCTTGGGAGTGGGGGAGATGTGGAAGGACGAAAATGGAGAGGGAAGAAGAGAGTGAGAGCACTTTCTTGCCTTAGCACTTTCTTGGAGTGAAAATGAATGGAATGGGAGAAGTTTGCAGCCACTCTTGCTTTTGGGGAGGCTATGCACGAAAATTTGGGGTAGGATAGGGTGGGGGTGGTTGCCACCAATGGAAGGTGCCTTGTGGCATGCAATTTGGTAGTTCCAATGCCAAGTCATGATGGTTCTTGTCCCCTTTTGAATTTAGAAAGGTGGCTGATGTGTAAGTGGGCTTTGGGGCTGAAATGGGCTGCATTTGGGCTCTAAAATAGGGCCTTAAAATCGGCCCAAGCCTCTCTAAAAATTGGCCCACCCTTGGCCCTCTATACGGCCCGTAATCGCTCAAACCCGAACTAAAACAAACTCGTATTAGAAATAAATATGCACTTTGCTTTTCATACTTTGAAATGAAAATAAATATACCTATTTATTGAAAACAACAACACACGGAAAAAATAAAAATAATCATCTTCTTATTTACCGACTTTGTTAAGAGAAAACCTAGGCATCAAGACTCATTAAATCATCGCTAGGATAATTATTCTTTTTAACCGGGAATCAGGGATCTATCATATCCTAGTAATATCAACAGGATCATGTGAAACCTAGGATCGAAAATCTGGGGTATTACAACCTTTGAATAATAATTATTCATCGACTCAAAGATTCTTATCGCGGTCTTAAACACGCGAAGATAAATAATTGCATGCTTGCTAGTGTAGTGACTCTGTCTCCAAAATACGAAATTCATAAACATAGATGAAAACATAAAACGCTTCAATTACTGGCAGATAGAAAATTTAACACACAATACTGTAATTAAAATACTGATAAAAGAGCGGGTCACTACATCCTACCCCTCTTAACAAAAATTTCATCCCGGAATTTGCATATCTCTACTAAAAAGCTTAGGGTTATTCTTCATAGTTCAAGTCTTGGCTAAGGATCATCTCTCCTTAGTGGATCACATGCTTTGGATCGTGAACGTACTTCCTGAGTGGTGATACGTGAAAAACGTTGTGGACGTTTCCAAAACTTGGCGATAACGCCAACCTATAGGCCACTGGACCTATCTTCTCTAGAATTTCATACGATCCTATAAATCGGAATCTAAGCTTTCCCTTGACATCAAACGTAGTTTTCCCTTGGTGAGAGATACCTTTAGGAAGACCTTGTCTCCTATTTCAAAACGTAACTCGGTTTGGCGTGAAACGGCGTAAGATCTCTGTCTATCCTGTGCCTTCTTTATTCGTCCTTTGATCTAGCGGACTATCTCAACCATCTCATCGACCATGTCTGGTCCTAAAACTTTTCTCTCACCCACTTCATCCTAGTAAAGTGGCGATCTACACTTCCGTCCATAAAGCGCCTCGTAAGGTGCCATATTAATGGTCGCCTGTTGACTATTATTGTAGGTAAACTCGATCAATGGCAGCATTGATTCCCAACTTTTTCTGCAAGCTGATCCAAAATCTAGAAGTAAATTTTGAATCTCTACCCGAAGTAATGGATATTGGTATTCCATGTAGTCGTACAATCTCACGGATGTACAATTGGGCTAGCTTCTCCGATCCATGGGTAATTGGAAACGGTATATATAAAAAGAGCGCACTTCGTGAGACGGTCTACTATTACCCAAATAGCTGTGTTACCCCTATTCGTCTTGGGTAAACTTGTCACGAAATCCATCGCTATGTGCTCCCACTTCCATTCTGGGTGTGTCATGAGCTTCACTCATGATCTCGTTTCTGAGTTCCTCGTTATGGGGAACACA
Organism: Salvia miltiorrhiza; assembly: GCF_028751815.1. NCBI lineage: Eukaryota > Viridiplantae > Streptophyta > Magnoliopsida > Lamiales > Lamiaceae > Salvia > Salvia miltiorrhiza. The sequence goes on along the minus strand of NC_080387.1, from coordinate 4,040,451 downwards.
CAATCTTCCTTCAAAAGAACGGAGTTATCCGTTGCCTCTTGGTAGCCTCCTAGCGTGCTTGTTCGGATCTTAAGACGAACCCTTTCCAAGCTTTCGTCCGCTCTCTGGGCGCTGATGATCCTTTCTCTGAGGTCTGGGGCGGCTACCAGAGTTGCAATAATTGCTCTTGTCGTTGCTGGTGGTTGAACCACTTCTATCTTCAATCTGTCAAAATCCTTTACGAGCGTGTCCTCTTGAGTGAGAAGAAGTCCTAACTCGGATTGAGTTTTACGACTTAAAGCATCAGCTACTACGTTAGCTTTCCCTGGGTGGTAATTGATACCGCAATCGTAATCCTTCACGAGTTCGAGCCATCTCCTCTGTCTCATGTTCAAGTCTTTCTGCTTGAAAAAGTACTTAAGGCTTTTGTGGTTTGTGAACATCTCGCACATAAATCTATATAGGTGGTGTCTTTACTACAACTAATTCTAGATCATGAGTTGGATAGTTCAACTCATGTGGCTTAAGCTGTCGTGATGCATAGCTATCACTCTTTCTTCTTGCATCAAGATGCAATCCAGTCCCCTCTTGGACGCGTACGTATAATTCACATGTTCTTTGTCAGCTATTGGAATGGCTACACTAGCGTGTTGTTAACTTCTCCTTGAGCTCTTTGAAAGCTTCTCACATTCTTTCATCCAAGAAAATTAGATTCATTCCCTAAGTCATTGTGTCATTGGCCTTGCTATCTTGGAAAATCATCCTATGAATCTACAATAGTAACCTGGTAATCCCAAGAATTTCTTGTCTCATTAGGATTTGTAGGTGGTTTCCACTCATGTACAACTTGTACCCTTTTCGGGGTCCACTTTGATCTCTTCTGATAACATGATATGCCCTAAAAATATGACTTCGCCGAGCCAAACATTTCGCACCTGAAGAACTTAGCATAAAGAGTCTCTGTTCTCAACGTTTCTAAGACTATCCTCAGGTGTTCCTCATGGTCTTTCTCGTTCTTCGGGTAGGTCGAGTCATCATCTATGAAAACTAAGACAAATTGGTGCATTGATCATTCCGAGAGGCACCACTACGAACTCATAACGGCCAATCTAGTTGTGAAGGCCTTCTTAAGTACATCTTCTGGTCAAAAAATTTAGTAGGTGGGATCCAAGTCTCAAGTATATCTTTGAGAATGCACTCGATTCTCTGAGCCACTAGAAATGCCATCTACCCTCGACAAATGATCAATATAGGATACTTTTTCTTAAGTGTTACTATGCTAAATTCTCACCCCTGTTTTTTTGTCGTTCGCTGGGCGGAGACGGCAGGCTTTTCTCCTTCCCATGTTAATCCACGGGGACTTATTAGCTTCTTTCTTTCCAGCTTTCCGTGGCTTTCTAACGTGACGGGGTCGTACATGTTGTTGTTGCTGTCTCTGATGCTGCTAGTGTGGTTACTACTGTTTGGTTGGGGCAAGGCATGGATCGCTTGTTGGTTATCTCCTATGTGTTTAAGAGTACCCTGGTTTTTCTTAGCTCTGTTGTTGGGAAGATTGCCATTGCCATAGCTTCCTTCTCGCTTGACAATTTCTACTGTTGTCCCATTTGTTTTCTTTATGACCATCTTAAGGTAGTCTATACCTTGACTGTGCGTGGGTTTTCCTTTACCAATGGATAGTAGTGACTAAAAATATGAGAGTCTCACTCATTTCTTGCTCCTACGTAAAATCTGTTTGGCTTGTTAGGGAAATTCAATATCTCATGACATAATTCGTTTCCAAACCTCTTTATGCGTTTCTCAATGGTGTCCACCCTCGTGGAACTTACTTTGACATTCGATGGAAAACTTCATCATACACAGTAACTGTTCCGGCTCTCCGCTCGAGACTCCAGAAGCAGCTTGTTTCTACCGGTCCAAGTTCAAAAGATAGTTTGACGCTTAGTGTATCCTTCTAATTGTGAAAGTATCACTTCCTAGTGGTTGATAACTAATGACAAACTGAGTCATCCTAGTCGTCACTATGCTCTTCGGGATAAGGCAAGGTCTTATGGTGCGAGTCTATCTATTGGGATACCTCTCTTCTTCAAGATTGCAAATCTCGATTGGCAACCACTAAGATCTTAGTTATGTGGAGGTGTTGGCATAGGCAGTGTTATTGGTCTTGCTCTCGGCGTTGTTGCCTCCTTGTCTATCGTTCCGCTATGCGATTCCGTGTAAGGTAGTCCCCAATGGCTTGCCAAAGCCATCCGGATCTCATGCCTTTAACCGGCACAAAATTTTTCAGCCATCTTTTATTCCGTCTCTACTTGCTCTGGCGCATATCTCGACATATCACAGAACATCCTATCGTACTGAGTAATGGTCATTAATCCCTACTTTAGACTAAAAATCCAATTTCCTTCTTCTTGTGATAGCCATGGGGTATATACTTATCATATATCTCTGTTTTAGAATGATCCCGCGTAAAATTTCTAATTGTTCAACTGTCATCGTTTTTCTCTGTGCTTTCCTTCCTGGTCTGTACAATGCAAATGAAATTGAAAATGCACTCAATAGCTCTTACCCAAGTCTTAGCTTTTGCTGGATCTCTTGTCCTACTGAAGGCAGGTGGGTTTTGTTGTGAAATAATTCCTCTATTCTACCTTCTGGTTGTATGGATGGTGGGGCTATATTTTGTTCTGGCCCTGGTATTGGGCCTCTTTAATCATCTCGGGGAATTCTTCTCCCTCTTCTCGGATGCCCTCGTCTTGGTGGCATTCCGATTAGTTGACATATAGTCGTTACTACATTATGAAAAACGTTCAGACGCATATCATCAAATCTGCAACCCGTTTCTTGGTTCTCAAAACTTGCTCACACTCTTTCTCATGTTAACATATGAGTAAAACGTGGCGGAAGTGGCTTGCCGCAAAAGATCGGTAAGGTCACTAAATAGTTATGAAAAATTGCCTTGATGAGGACTTTTATATCAACACTCGAATCTGGATCTATTGGTCTATCCAGGTACTACACGTGATGGATGGGCGGTCTAGCAAAAATCGTCACAAAAGAACTTAGTCACGTTACGTCCATTGGACCAGTGTTTTAGTACCAGTCAAAACAACTAAGCCAACATAGGGGCATACATAAGCATCGGATCAATCATCGTTTCCGAAATACACAAATAACATCCTACTAAAACATACGAGGTGGTCTAAATGTATCACGTGCTTGACCCTTGGGTCGAGGCATTCGTGTCGGACTGATTTAATCTAGTGAATACTTGCTTGTCTTTGGGTCACAGAAAATCTACCAACAGTTAGTAGATCGCAATGATTCAAATCACAAATGGCAATTGGGCAAAGTGTTCCAATAATTTGCCAAACAATTGAAATGAATAACCATAGGGTAGAAATGAATTGACTAAAAGGTCGAAACGAAATGACCTAATAGTCTGAACCCGTTTGGCTTTTCAGATGAAGGTTTTACATATATAGGTGTAGAGACCCATATACGACTACTGAGATTTTGGTCATGTGGACTGGCCAGGTCCAACACAATTACTTCTCAGTCACATGGAAATACTTTCCGAACTTGGTAGGTCTTGATCATTGGCTGCAAAAGGTACTTTTGGTATAAAGTCTCTACTTTCTCCTTAACATCTAAAACCTATCCTTGATAATGTTTGGAAGATTCTCAAGCTTGAAGTCTGGTTTCTAAATCAACATCCTTCCTTAAAATCTTCTATAAGCAAGGTAAGACTTCTCAACTGTAATCAAGCTTACTTAACAAACTTCCTCTAAATGATTTTAGTGTGGAACTTCTAATACTTAGCATTCATTCACAAAGCGCTTGTATGTAATCGTATAATTTGAAGTATACTCGTGCCCTTGCGAGGGACCTTTCGAATCATCAATCTCCCACAAAAATGGATTTTGCTTCTCTGAGCATCTTATAGGATATGGGTTACCTCACATAGTACTAAGGCATGTAATGATCTTAGTCAACACTTTCATTCTTCTTACTAAACTGGACGTCTAATCCAAGATGTTCTAACAAGGGCGATGTCTCTGATAGGCTAAAGTATGTATACTTTTCCTGAGTATACCCTTAGAGTCTCATTAGGGTCTCAATCCCCTTAATGTATGCGTCAAACCGCTATTGATGTCCCTAGCTCTATTTACCTCTTAATCATTTTCGGGAACTTCTCCCATCTTATGCACTTGCGCCGATTTTCTAGTCGATGATAAAGGTTGGTAACTTCTAGTTACCCATGTCACATCTCATCTTTCCGATTCGTAGTAGGTGATCGTAATTAATAGGGGTTCTAAATTATGCTCACGTGTAATGTAATAGGTAACTTTAATCAGAAAGGCTTCGAGTATCTAAAACTGTAAGCTAATAGTTCTAATCGTAATATTAAAGAATCGTGCACAAAGCGTTATAACCCTTCGTGAGCCTAGCTCTGAAATTCGAACATAAATCATGAAGGTTCTCTTCATGTCGTAACTGGTGATAATTGAGGGGTTTGAAATGAGTATTAGCTCATCACACCACCGCTAGCTAATTGCATAAGTCACTCTCATCGCTATGAGCAATGTCTCAACTAAGTTCTGGTCGGGTAAGGCAATAGTTGGTTCGGTATTCTGTCACGTGTGAACAGCCCGAATAATGAACTATGCCCGTGTCGCTTACTCGTGTGTGACACTTTTCCTTTCATCTTATTGCATACCTTCTCATTGAATTCTCGTGTCTCTTCAAGTGACATTTAATTTTCTTCCTCTTTCTTGGCTCTTCACTATGGCTTAGTGAAAGATAACTGAGTTTCTAGTTTCTACTGTTCTTCTCGTAACAGTGATCATGCATTCTTAACGCATCTAAGTTCATTGATATTTCAAATCAATCACTAAAGCATAAACCTTGAAAAGTAAGCATCAGCACATTCGTATGAAACGTAGACTTTCAACGTTCGTAAATTATTACCTCTTTCTTTCTTGTTGAGTGTGACGATGCTATGAAGTGCTGAGCTTTTGTCGACTGACTCTTCCAAACTAATATAAAATTTAGGACTAACTGGGTAACTCTTGGATTCAGAGCAAACGAACTGCTCTGATACCACTCTGTCACGACCACTACTCGACTTAATTAAGGATAACTAAGTCGGGAAGCCGGGACGAAGGACACAGTTATCGACGGCGATAGAAAGGGAGTTTCTGTCATGACCGGACTTAAATAAGGATAAATAAGCCAGGAAAACGTAACTAAGGACACAGTTATCGACGGCGAAAAAAAGGGGGTGAACAAATAATAGAGGATCGAACTAAAATTTGTTTAAAGAAGGGAAAAATTATAATACACCTGATGTTTAGTCACAAGACTCGAACAGACTTGTAGGTTCAGATAAAACTGACTTAACTGAAAGAACATAAAACCAAAGAATACGCAGCGGAATAACATAATCTGATTACATGTATTAAGACATGTATCCAAGAGCTCATTCATTTAACCTAAGACAAAAGCTCCGCTCTTCACTTCATCTCCATCAGCCACTGCTAAACCTGCACATTTAGAAATATATGTAGGGCTGAGTACGAGAGTACTCAGTGGGCACGTATGCCTAAATATAAAATACATGCATCATAAAACTGTAAATTGTCATGCCATCATAAATAGTACAGCAAGGGAGTTTTTGTGAAATAGGCCCAAGCTTACTAAATTCGTTTGTGATTCTTAAAGTTCGTCTGATCAGACTAAGTTCTCTTGTATTCTATCATATCTGGAACTGTGTGTCGGAGAGGTGGCCACCTCTCACGAACACTTGACCGGCCAACCCGCTAGATGGCTCACGGTCATTGGTGTACACTAGTCAAGGCAGGATAGCTATCAACTGCTCAAGATCCGAATTCGATTACATCATTGGCAAAGCAGATAGATATCATACTGAAATTAAAACATTTTATGGCAAGACAATACTTGAAATAACTTGTTCAAAGATTTTGTAACGAAATAACTTGTTCAAACGGTAACATTAAACTTGTTTGATAGATATATAAAACTGAAATTAACAGTTAAACATCTCATGCATTCATCTGTATAAGAGGCCTACGACACGTAGGGGATCTCCATATACGTATAGTGAAAGTAATGCCCACCCGATCCTCAGTGCGGAAGAGAGGTGATCTTAAGCGGTGGTACCGTCCTGTGAACCAATTCCTACAAGACGAGTTCTTAACTCTTAGCACATATCATGGATAACAAAAACCGTTGTCTACTTGGGATCTCTAGGTCAACCTATTCCCGGACTTACAACGCAAAATCGAACTAGGGATTATGCATTTTACATACGTTAGCTTATCTTGATGCCTTATCTAGGTTAACTCACTCATTTTCATGAAAACTTTGCACAAAACATATCCCAAACTCGTCATGCACATATACATAATATTTCATGAAACATCCTTTAAAACCAACTTTCAAACTTAGAAAATAATTCAACAACTTGAGCTCTTAAGGGGCTGTTTTGCAACAGACACCAATTCTGCCTCGGATCTCTAAATGAGGCTCCAAAGGACATTCTGGAAACTAGACATTTCAAGGATCATTCTCCAATTTGAATCGAATGAAACAGAGTTCAAACGAGCAAGATATGCCCACTCAAAGATGGGTACTTAACAAGCAAAAATCTGGAAATTTCAGATTTCCAGATTAGAACCAAGTCAATGGGCCTTCTTTAAAAATTCATATTTCCCATTACAAAAGGCCACTGGGAACTCCAAGGGTCAATTTGAAAACTAGGGAGAGAGTGTGACACTCTCCAGTTGAATTTACCCCAAGAAGATTCATGGTTTAGGAGATATTAACATCCAAATTTCAGTGCACAAAAAGAGTTCAAGTTCGGCAGATTCAAAGTTTAATTCAGAAAAACCACTTTAGGCTTTACCAAAAATTCTACAAATGAACAAATAAGTTCCCAACATCTCAATGGATATTCAATATAAAAATGGGCTTGAGAATCAAAGATTTAGGTTGGCCTTTGCCACCTCAAAGTCGTAGGTTTGTAAAACCTACTGGAGGATACACAGAATAAGAACTAGACTTCAAAGAATTATACCGGGCATTTCCCTCATCCAAAAATAGTGAGGCCAGTTTCAAACGAAAGATAAGGGAGTCTAGAGTATCATATTAATGTTTCAAAGGGTTTTACCGATTGAAACGTGACTTATGGCCACCCAAAGATTGTTTACCAGAAATGCATTCCAGACGGGCAGTGATGTTTAACAATTCATAAATAAATCATAAGAGCTCTAAAAATTCTGAAAGTATACCATAGTGTAGAAAACATATAAAATTTGATACATAATTAATTTGGGAATTTTTGGGCACCGTTTGGACGGCTGAAATGGCCTTGCAAAATACTGCCGGAGCAGTGTGCTTATGGCAGATTCGCAGCTTTACCTCATGCACGATTTTTCACCCAATAAACTCTACCAAAATAAACATCCAAGACCATAAAACATATCCTCACACAATATAGCACACATATGAGTAAAAATCCATGGTCTTAAAGTATTTTCAGTTGAGAAGACAAAAGAAAACTCACCCTCGAAGCACAACCTTCACTCTAACTTTACGCCCTAGTTTACCATGCTCTCCCTTGCTTTGATACTTCTCTTGGGGCTTCAAGGGCTTCTATGGAGTGTGATAATGGTGGGAGAAGAGTCTTGGGAGTGGGGGAGATGTGGAGGGACGAAAATGGAGAGGGAAGAAGAGAATGAGAGCACTTTCTTGCCTTAGCACTTTCTTGGAGTGAAAATGAATGGAATGGGAGAAGTTTGCAGCCACTCTTGCTTTTGGGGAGGCTATGCACGAAAATTTGGGGTAGGATAGGGTGGGGGTGGCTGCCACCAATGGAAGGTGCCTTGTGGCATGCAATTTGGTAGTTCCAATGCCAAGTCATGATGGTTCTTGTCCCCTTTTGAATTTAGAAAGGTGGCTGATGTGTAAGTGGGCTTTGGGGCTGAAATGGGCTGCATTTGGGCTCTAAAATAAGGCCTTAAAATCGGCCCACCCTTGGCCCTCTATACGGCCCGTAATCGCTCAAACCCGAACTAAAACAAACTCGTATTAGAAATAAATATGCACTTTGCTTTTCATACTTTGAAATGAAAATAAATATACCTATTTATTGAAAACAACAACACACAGAAAAAATAAAAATAATCATCTTCTTATTTACCGACTTTCTTAAGAGAAAACCTAGGCATCAAGACTCATTAAATCATCGCTAGGATAATTATTCTTTTTAACCGGGAATCAGGGGTCTATCATATCCTAGTAATATCAACAGGATCATGTGAAACCTAGGATCGAAAATCCGGGGTATTACAACCTTTGAATAATAATTATTCATCGACTCAAAGATTCTTATCGCGGTCTTAAACACGCGAAGATAAATAATTGCATGCTTGCTAGTGTAGTGACTCTATCTCCAAAATACGAAATTCATAAACATAGATGAAAACATAAAACGCTTCAATTACTGGCAGATAGAAAATTTAACACACAATACTGTAATTAAAATACTGATAAAAGAGCGGGTCACTACACATAGATCGGAGGAATTTCAGGCTCCACCGGCTCAGAAAACCCATGGATCGACGGAGTTTTAGATACCAACGGCTCCAATTGGTCATAGCTCAACAAATCCCAACCCGAGGACAACGGTGGGATTTTTTCCATGTGAGTCGCCGTCTCTACGATGCCGTCGAAAGCCTCGAATGAATCAGTCATGGGCGGCGAGTTCATTGCAGAACAACGCATCAATGGCAGACTAGGGTTTCGACGGAAAAGGTTGAAGAAGATGGCGGCTCAAGGTTGGAGTTTGAGGAAATAGGGTTTGATTTCAATTAAGATGTCAGCCGATTGATTTTTGGGTAGTTGGCATTTGATTTCAATTAATGATTTGGTTTTAATTAACCATAAAAATGGACTTAATATATTTAAATTAAAGTGGGGCCAATGGCAAAAAATGTAAATAAACTGCAATATAAAGGGTTTAGATTTTATAGGGGTTGTGTAGAGTAGGGTTTCTAAAAATAGAGTGGATACTAAAATGTGGGACGGACTAAAAAGGAAAATTGGATACTGAAAGCCGGGACGGAGGGAGTAAAAGCTACTACGCTAACAATTTAAATAACTATAAATAAAAACTTCTAATCTAATTTGACATAAATGAAATTGCAAATTGAAAGCGCAGCATAATTCATGTAGATTCAAACTGGTTAAAGTAAATAAGAAATACCAACAACGTTGCGAGAATGGAATCACTGTCACTGATTACAACTTCGAAACAGAAAATTAAATCAAAACAGAAATTGAAAGCTAACTAGAACAGAATCTCGGAAAACTCAAGGAACTCTGAAAACTAGAAAAACCCCAAAGTGTTTTTGGTGCCGGAGGCTGAAGATGATGATGATAAAGAGTAGTTAAGCCCTTTTTATAGACTGTCTTTCATCAAACCTAATGAAAACACGAGGACCCAGCAAATCTGGGCCTAAAAGAGAGTCAGCAAGGCATGCGAGCGTGCACAGGAGTGTGCGGCGAGGGATAAGGTACCTCGGCGAGTCTCGACAATGCTGGCAAATGATTGCCAGCTCTGGAGCAGTGCTGGCAACCTTGTGAGTGACTACCAGCGCTGGCGACCTTGCGAGTGATTGCCAGCTCTGGATGAAGGAATATTAAGTTGAATTAATACTCGATTGCCCGATGATCGTTTCTTGGATTATTATTAATTCATCATACAACGATTAATCCTAACATGCTCCTATGAATTTAACAGCTGCACACAGGTGTTAGGAAAACTTACTTGAGAATCGGATGCACAGATGGTTGATGATCGCGTCGAATGATTCAGACTCCAGCTCTGATCTTCTCGACTGTATCCCGCTCAATTTCCAACGTTGGATGGACAACGAGCTATGGAAATTCCCAAGACAGAATGCCTCTCACGTTTCCTGCGCCCCCTCTGCTCTCAAAAACCCTAATTTTATCAGTGTATTTTCCTGAGAGCTGACAGCTGTATTTAATAGATAATTAAATACGTATGGGGCGCTCCTTTTCTTGTGAGGGACGATTTCTGCCCTACTTGGGCTAGGAGACATTGGGCCAGCCCAGGGACCAGATACAAGGAATAAAGATGGGCCTCAAATAAATTAATTTATCTATGTTCAGCCCAGACCATAATTAATTTATAAATATCAGTTCATTCCACTAGAGAACCGATACTGACTTACCCCTTTATTGCCGGTGATGAGTCGGGGCTTGTATTTAGACTTATTAAATCTCCGTATTTAAAATGTCCGACATCCATTAATTAATTAGAGCTCTGACAGCTTAAATTAATTAATCTCTTAATAATTCCTTAAGCAGTACCACTCAAACTTTATTATTACGCCTGAACTTAATCAACCTGCAGGGTTTAGCGTAATAAACCTTATTGAGCTCCTTAAGGGGATGTCATTATCCTATACCGGATACGGGTACTAATACAGATAATCAAATATCATATATTAACCGCTATCACCCAAGATACAGAGTACTCGAGTTAGCATTTAACTCTCGCCCATAGTAAGTCAAAGTGATATACGAGTTAACATATATATCTGAATACTTATTAGTATTAATATTTATAAGTCACCGAGATCTTGATTCTTCACTTAAGTCAGATAGAAGAATACATCTCAAACTGTGGTCCTATCAATACGTAATGACGTACCAGTATAGACAAGTAGCCAAGACAAACTACTTCCATCTATACTGCAGCCTAAACCAATAACTTGTCCTAGAGTTATTTCGGCTGTGATCATATTATATCTCTTAAGGTTATTCCAATTATATGGTCTTCTGTGATCTACAACACACCATATAATCTACTTATACAGAGATAAAGAACATACATATGCAATCATGAACACAATCAGATAGGAGATAAGAATAGTGAATAACAGGAATCATTGTATACAAGCATAAAGTTCTTGCTTTCAGTATACAAATCCAACAATCTCCCACTTATACTAAAGCAAAACTTTTAGTATACAATGTGTCTAAATACTAGCTATTACAAAAACTTCACTTCATCTCTCCCACTTATACTGAAAGTTTTTCTCTAAGTGGGTGGCATCAACCGCAATCCCATCCCTCGAGCATGCTTCTCATAGGTCTTTTGCGGTAAGCTTTTCGTGAAAGGATCAGCTAGGTTCTCCAATGTATCAATCTTTTCTACTAGCACATCTCCTCTGTTTACGATTTCTCGTATGATGTGGTACTTTCTCTCTATGTGTTTTGACGCCTTGTGGCTCCTGGGTTCCTTGGAATTTGCCACTGCACCCGAGTTATCACAATAAATTATGATACTCTTAGGCAAATTAGGGACCACTCCTAGATCCAAGAGGTAGTTCCGGAACCATACAGCCTCCTTAGCAGCTTCCGAAGCAGCTACATATTCGGCTTCCATGGTGGAGTCTGCAATGCACTTCTGCTTTGCACTCCGCCACGATACGGCTCCACCTCCCAAGGTAAACACATAACCAGAGGTAGATCTCTTCTCATCCCGGTCAGCCTGGAAATCCGAATCGGTGTAACCCAAAGGAAATAGACTGTCTGACTGGTAAACTAGCCTATAATCTCGAGTCCGTTTCAGGTACTTGAGAATATGCTTTACCGCAGTCCAGTGTCCTGGTCCAGGGTTCGACTGATATCTCGCAACCATGCCAACGACATAGCAAATATCAGGTCTCGTGCATAGCATCGCATACATGAGGCTACCTACAGCGGAAGCATAGGGTATCTTCCTCATCTCCTCAACCTCACTAGGCGTCTTAGGACACATGTCCTTAGACAGAGGAATACCATGTCTAAAAGGTAGCAAGCCTTTCTTGGCATTTTGCATGCTAAAACGAGCAATCACAGTATCAATGTAAGACGCTTGAGATAAGCTCAACATCCTTTTCTGGCGATCACGAACGACCTTGATCCCCAGGATGTACGCTGCATCTCCTAAGTCTTTCATTTGAAACTGTTCGGATAACCACTTCTTTATGTCCGATAATAGCTCAACATTGTTGCCAATGAGGAGGATATCATCTACATAAAGTGCAAGGAAAACCACGTCACCATTGGCATCTAAACGGTACACGCAACTTTCGTTCTCACAACGAGTAAATCCATAGGATTTAATGACCTCGTCAAAACGTTTGTTCCATGACCTCGAAGCTTGCTTAAGTCCATAAATGGACTTCTTAAGCTTCCACACAAGATGCTCTTCGCCCTTCTTCACAAACCCTTCAGGTTGCTGCATATAGATGTCCCTTCCTTCTTCAAGGAAACCGTTTAGGAAAGCGGTCTTGACATCCATTTGCCAAATCTCAAGGTTCATGTGGGCTGCTATGGCAAGGAGTATTCGGATAGACTTGAGCATGGCAACCGGCGAGAAGGTCTCATCATAATCTATACCCTGTTCCTGGGTATAACCTTTCGCCACCAGTCTAGCTTTGAAAGCTGCGACTTCGCCATCCGAATCTCTCTTTCTCTTGTATACCCACCTACTACCTATAGCTAAAAAGCCATCTGGTAGTTCGGTCTTTTCGTATACATCCATAGCACCCATGGATTCTATTTCAGAAACCATGGCCTCGTACCAAGAATCTGCATCTTGATCTTTCATCGCTTGTCTATAGTTATCAGGGTCGACATCCTTTTGTTCATCAACAGGAAGTAGATCCGAAGATTCTCCCAAGAACATAAATCGATCGGGTTGAACTACAACCCTCCCACTACGACGAAGCGGTGGTGGTACAGCTGTGACAATGGTTTGTGCAGTGTCTTGTGGTGCATTCACTTGCACACTTGGCTGGGGTGATGGAATCGCCTGTCCATTGCCTTCGATTTCTTGAAGGACAATCTCGGACCTAGACTTGTGCTCATTTATATAATCATGCTCCAAGAATCGTGAGTTGGTGCTAACAACCACTTTCTGATCCTTAGGATTATAAAAATAAGCACCTTTCGTTTCCTTAGGATATCCTACAAACAGCATTAATTCGCACCTGGGTTCCAATTTCTTCGCTTCCTTGTCTAGCACGTATGCAGGACAACCCCATACCTTTATATGGTTCAAACTGGGCTGACGCCCTGACCATAACTCGATAGGAGTTTTAGGAACCGATTTGGACGGTACCCTATTTAGCAAATAAACCGCTGTTTCCAAGGCATATCCCCAAAACGAAATAGGCAAAGATGCATAACTCATCATTGATCGTACCATTTCCATAAGAGTTCTGTTTCTTCTCTCTGCTACACCATTCTGTTGGGGAGTACCCGGTGCAGTCCATTGGGATGTAATCCCACATTCTGACAAGTACTGTAAGAATTCGTTTCCGAGGTATTCGCCACCGCGATCAGACCGCAATGACTTGATAGATTTACCCCTTCTCTTCTCCACTTCTGCCTTGAATTCTTTGAATTTCTCAAAGCATTCAGACTTGCGTTGAAGAAGGTAAATATACCCATATCTTGAGTAATCGTCAATGAAAGTGACGAAGTACTCATACCCTCCACGAGCTCTAGTGGACATCGGTCCACACAAGTCAGAGTGAATCAATTCTAACACATGCGAGGCCCTATTCCCCTTGGCCTTAAAAGGCCTTGCCGTCATCTTTCCCTCTATACAGGATTCGCAGGTTCTAAATGGAACAGCTTGAAAATCTTTCAAGACTCCATTTGAAACGAGCCTTTGGATCCTATTTAGATTGATGTGGCCTAATCTTAGGTGCCACGCATGCGTATATTGTTCATGAGAATAATACTTCCTCTTATTTGGATTTGGAAGGATTTGTGATGTAGATGTAACATGGACAGAGTTATTAATTGGACATGTAATAGTATAGAGAGAGTTGTTCAAAATTCCAGAACAAATAGTCTTGTTATCTCTCATGATAGAAACACCCCTATCAAAAATAACAGAATATCCATTCAAAAACAATTTTGAAACAGAAATTATGTTCCGCCGAAATTCCGGCACATATAAAATATCTCTCAAAACTAAAATGTCATCACCAAAACATAAAGATAAATCTCCAATAGCAACAGCTGCGACCTTCGACGCATTGCCCATGGAGATGGTGATCTCATCACTTGCTAGCTCCCTTGTTGGGTTGAACCCCTGCAAGGTGTAACAAACATGGTCAGTTGCCCCCGTATCCACTACCCACGAATGAGTAGAAAACGAAGCTAAACATGTTTCTGTTACCAAAACTTGTGACGTACCTTGTCCCTTTGCCTTGAGCACTGGACAATCTTTCTTCCAATGCCCAACCTTGCCGCACTTGAAGCACTTTCCCTTGGCCGTTGGCTTGTTCACGCCGCCGGTAGGGCCATCAACTTTGGCTTTACCGCTCCCACTAGCCTCATGGTCATGCTTGCCTTTTGGACCTTTCCACTTCTTTTTCCCGCCTTTCGACGAAGAAGTGGATCCCTTGGCAGCAACAAGGACCTCTTTCCCATTGCGCGTGCCCATGACTCCCTCCGCCGAAACTAGAGCATTCAATAACTCATTGAGAGTATAGTTGGCCTTGCTCATAACGACGTTGAGTCGGAAGTTCTCATAGGTTTTGGGGAGAGTGTTGAGGATGATATCGACCTTGGCTTCGCCTTCGATACCCCCTCCTAGCAGATCAAGCCTGTCAAACAAATTTGTCATATGCATGACATGATCGTGCACCGAGCTGCCCTCGCTCATCTTACAAGATAAGATTTCTCTCATCAAGTTAAAACGAGCAGACCTCTCGGACTCCCCATAAACCTCCTTGAGGTTTAACATGATTTCAGCCGCGTCATTCATGACCTGATGCTGGAGTTGCAAAGTTTGTGACATAGTCATCATAATATAGCACTTGGCCATATTATTTGACTTGTGCCACCTTTTATGCGTTTCTCGTTCCGCATCAGTGGACTCATCAGTTAAGGGCGCGGGACGTGGAGTAGTAAGCACAAAACTGTGCTCATCAGCGTCAAGAATATACATAATATGGCGTTTCCATTCGGTGTAATTTGGACCGATGAGAGGATTGTTTGCTAGAATATTAACTATCGGAGACATAGACATATCTGAAAGTAAACAAATAAACATGTAAGAACATGAAAAGCATATAATTCGTAACAATAATATTGTAACCTTTTGATAAAACAATATTAATGAAACCTCCAACGGCTCAAAGAATCCCATGTGTAAGCCACGTGGGGTGGACAGTTACACACGAACTCCTCAACCAGACTATTCACCTAGTCATTTAATTTCCATCCATGTCAACTTAACCTTTTGACAAAGGAAATTAATAGTTGGCACCTTAACTAGACCATATCATCATCAAGAAGGGACTTCGTGGGGAAGTTGTACATTGTACTTGATATGATATCTAAGCAATAACCACATTTTAACCTTGAAAATTAAATTCTCGAAATTAACATACTCACGCGGACCATGTCGCTTTCAATTTAATTTTCTTGGTTATCTTATTTAATACCATTCTCCAAAGTACTTATGAAAATTATACAAGTAAGCCACGTGGGGTGGACCGTTACTGCATAACTCCCACTACTTCAATGGTTTAAATATTTTTATAGAAACCTCTTCTGACAAACTTATGAGAAACAGATATGAAGTAAGCCACGTGGGGTGGACCGTTACTCATATTGCTAATCACTTTGTCTAGAGACCGCATGTGGAGGTCTAAAATAATTTTTAATTACTATAAAAATTATTAAACAGCTTAGTCTTTTTCTTTCAAAAGGTTTGTTCATGCTCAAGCACATAAACCTAAACATGCTTCTCTAGAACGCAACATGTAAATCATGCTCACAGAATTCTAAAACATGCTTAAGAAAACGGCAAACCTACTATCATGCTCGTCTAAGCGCAATTAATAAACAAATATTAACAAGCAAAGACGTGCAAAGCAGGTAAAAAGAGCATAAGGGATTAACAACCACGACATGCAAAGAACATAATTAAAGAATTAAAAATTCTTCGTGACCCATTCGTGGAAACCCAACATTTATTCTATTTTAAAAGAAAATAAAATAAATAAAATTGGACAAAAAAAAAAAACCCAAAAACGCCTAAAATAGGCTGAAAAAACTCTCCAGCCCAGCAATTGGGCCCAAAAGCCGCGGCCCAGCCCTCAAAGCCCGTTCAGCAGCCCAAAACGCAAGGAGAAGCCCAGGCCCGCGAACTGCTACCCGGATCCGCGAACTGTACCCGGATCCGCGCCTCGGATCCGGGTCTTCACCCCTCTGACCCGCGTCTGGGTTTAGGGTTTGCGGGAAAAAAACGCCGCCTAGGGTTTCGCCGCTTAGGGCGGCGCCGCCACCTTCTTCGACCGCTGCACCAGCTCCCTTCCGGCAGCCTCCAACAGCAGCAACTCCTCGGCGATCTCGGCGATAGCAGCAGCACCCGACGGCAACAGCAACGGCAGCAGCGGCAGTGCGCCGCCCGCCGGGCGCGCAGCGCGCAGAGCGCGCAGGCGCGGCCCCGGGCGCGCACCGCCCCTGCCGGTGGCTTCCAGCCCTCGCCCAGCTCCTGCCATCCTCGCCTTCAGCGCACAGAACAGACCAGATCACAGCAGCGGCCGCGCGGTCGCCGATCTGGGCGCGCTGCGCACGGTGTGGACGCACCCGCGCGCGCGCTGCCCCTCGGCGCCCGCAGCCCCTCGCTCCCGGTCTTCCTCGCCTCGCCACGCCTTGCCCGACTAGCACCAGACACGGCGGCGCCCACCAGCGGCGCGGCAGCCTGATTCCGGTGCCGGGCGACCAGCGGTCGCCCGGAAAGTTTGAATCGGCAAACAGCCTCATCCCCGTTCTTCGTGTTCTTCGTTTGTTCTCCAAAATTACAGATTACAACAGAAAAACGAATACAATTCGAAAATCTAATCTAACCACGGATTTTCTCGTGGTGGAAAAACAATTACAACGTCAAACCGACGTATTCCACGAATCAACGAATCACGAAGAACAACAGCAGTTAAAAACAACGCAAATTATTAATCGTACACAAATTAATAATAGAGCCAAGAAATTAATCCTGGGCTCTGATACCAATTGAAGGAATATTAAGTTGAATTAATACTCGATTGCCCGATGATCGTTTCTTGGATTATTATTAATTCATCATACAACGATTAATCCTAACATGCTCCTATGAATTTAACAGCTGCACACAGGTGTTAGGAAAACTTACTTGAGAATCGGATGCACAGATGGTTGATGATCGCGTCGAATGATTCAGACTCCAGCTCTGATCTTCTCGACTGTATCCCGCTCAATTTCCAACGTTGGATGGACAACGAGCTATGGAAATTCCCAAGACAGAATGCCTCTCACGTTTCCTGCGCCCCCTCTGCTCTCAAAAACCCTAATTTTATCAGTGTATTTTCCTGAGAGCTGACAGCTGTATTTAATAGATAATTAAATACGTATGGGGCGCTCCTTTTCTTGTGAGGGACGATTTCTGCCCTACTTGGGCTAGGAGACATTGGGCCAGCCCAGGGACCAGATACAAGGAATAAAGATGGGCCTCAAATAAATTAATTTATCTATGTTCAGCCCAGACCATAATTAATTTATAAATATCAGTTCATTCCACTAGAGAACCGATACTGACTTACCCCTTTATTGCCGGTGATGAGTCGGGGCTTGTATTTAGACTTATTAAATCTCCGTATTTAAAATGTCCGACATCCATTAATTAATTAGAGCTCTGACAGCTTAAATTAATTAATCTCTTAATAATTCCTTAAGCAGTACCACTCAAACTTTATTATTACGCCTGAACTTAATCAACCTGCAGGGTTTAGCGTAATAAACCTTATTGAGCTCCTTAAGGGGATGTCATTATCCTATACCGGATACGGGTACTAATACAGATAATCAAATATCATATATTAACCGCTATCACCCAAGATACAGAGTACTCGAGTTAGCATTTAACTCTCGCCCATAGTAAGTCAAAGTGATATACGAGTTAACATATATATCTGAATACTTATTAGTATTAATATTTATAAGTCACCGAGATCTTGATTCTTCACTTAAGTCAGATAGAAGAATACATCTCAAACTGTGGTCCTATCAATACGTAATGACGTACCAGTATAGACAAGTAGCCAAGACAAACTACTTCCATCTATACTGCAGCCTAAACCAATAACTTGTCCTAGAGTTATTTCGGCTGTGATCATATTATATCTCTTAAGGTTATTCCAATTATATGGTCTTCTGTGATCTACAACACACCATATAATCTACTTATACAGAGATAAAGAACATACATATGCAATCATGAACACAATCAGATAGGAGATAAGAATAGTGAATAACAGGAATCATTGTATACAAGCATAAAGTTCTTGCTTTCAGTATACAAATCCAACAATCTCCCACTTATACTAAAGCAAAACTTTTAGTATACAATGTGTCTAAATACTAGCTATTACAAAAACTTCACTTCATCTCTCCCACTTATACTGAAAGTTTTTCTCTAAGTGGGTGGCATCAACCGCAATCCCATCCCTCGAGCATGCTTCTCATAGGTCTTTTGCGGTAAGCTTTTCGTGAAAGGATCAGCTAGGTTCTCCAATGTATCAATCTTTTCTACTAGCACATCTCCTCTGTTTACGATTTCTCGTATGATGTGGTACTTTCTCTCTATGTGTTTTGACGCCTTGTGGCTCCTGGGTTCCTTGGAATTTGCCACTGCACCCGAGTTATCACAATAAATTATGATACTCTTAGGCAAATTAGGGACCACTCCTAGATCCAAGAGGTAGTTCCGGAACCATACAGCCTCCTTAGCAGCTTCCGAAGCAGCTACATATTCGGCTTCCATGGTGGAGTCTGCAATGCACTTCTGCTTTGCACTCCGCCACGATACGGCTCCACCTCCCAAGGTAAACACATAACCAGAGGTAGATCTCTTCTCATCCCGGTCAGCCTGGAAATCCGAATCGGTGTAACCCAAAGGAAATAGACTGTCTGACTGGTAAACTAGCCTATAATCTCGAGTCCGTTTCAGGTACTTGAGAATATGCTTTACCGCAGTCCAGTGTCCTGGTCCAGGGTTCGACTGATATCTCGCAACCATGCCAACGACATAGCAAATATCAGGTCTCGTGCATAGCATCGCATACATGAGGCTACCTACAGCGGAAGCATAGGGTATCTTCCTCATCTCCTCAACCTCACTAGGCGTCTTAGGACACATGTCCTTAGACAGAGGAATACCATGTCTAAAAGGTAGCAAGCCTTTCTTGGCATTTTGCATGCTAAAACGAGCAATCACAGTATCAATGTAAGACGCTTGAGATAAGCTCAACATCCTTTTCTGGCGATCACGAACGACCTTGATCCCCAGGATGTACGCTGCATCTCCTAAGTCTTTCATTTGAAACTGTTCGGATAACCACTTCTTTATGTCCGATAATAGCTCAACATTGTTGCCAATGAGGAGGATATCATCTACATAAAGTGCAAGGAAAACCATGTCACCATTGGCATCTAAACGGTACACGCAACTTTCGTTCTCACAACGAGTAAATCCATAGGATTTAATGACCTCGTCAAAACGTTTGTTCCATGACCTCGAAGCTTGCTTAAGTCCATAAATGGACTTCTTAAGCTTCCACACAAGATGCTCTTCGCCCTTCTTCACAAACCCTTCAGGTTGCTGCATATAGATGTCCCTTCCTTCTTCAAGGAAACCGTTTAGGAAAGCGGTCTTGACATCCATTTGCCAAATCTCAAGGTTCATGTGGGCTGCTATGGCAAGGAGTATTCGGATAGACTTGAGCATGGCAACCGGCGAGAAGGTCTCATCATAATCTATACCCTGTTCCTGGGTATAACCTTTCGCCACCAGTCTAGCTTTGAAAGCTGCGACTTCGCCATCCGAATCTCTCTTTCTCTTGTATACCCACCTACTACCTATAGCTAAAAAGCCATCTGGTAGTTCGGTCTTTTCGTATACATCCATAGCACCCATGGATTCTATTTCAGAAACCATGGCCTCGTACCAAGAATCTGCATCTTGATCTTTCATCGCTTGTCTATAGTTATCAGGGTCGACATCCTTTTGTTCATCAACAGGAAGTAGATCCGAAGATTCTCCCAAGAACATAAATCGATCGGGTTGAACTACAACCCTCCCACTACGACGAAGCGGTGGTGGTACAGCTGTGACAATGGTTTGTGCAGTGTCTTGTGGTGCATTCACTTGCACACTTGGCTGGGGTGATGGAATCGCCTGTCCATTGCCTTCGATTTCTTGAAGGACAATCTCGGACCTAGACTTGTGCTCATTTATATAATCATGCTCCAAGAATCGTGAGTTGGTGCTAACAACCACTTTCTGATCCTTAGGATTATAAAAATAAGCACCTTTCGTTTCCTTAGGATATCCTACAAACAGCATTAATTCGCACCTGGGTTCCAATTTCTTCGCTTCCTTGTCTAGCACGTATGCAGGACAACCCCATACCTTTATATGGTTCAAACTGGGCTGACGCCCTGACCATAACTCGATAGGAGTTTTAGGAACCGATTTGGACGGTACCCTATTTAGCAAATAAACCGCTGTTTCCAAGGCATATCCCCAAAACGAAATAGGCAAAGATGCATAACTCATCATTGATCGTACCATTTCCATAAGAGTTCTGTTTCTTCTCTCTGCTACACCATTCTGTTGGGGAGTACCCGGTGCAGTCCATTGGGATGTAATCCCACATTCTGACAAGTACTGTAAGAATTCGTTTCCGAGGTATTCGCCACCGCGATCAGACCGCAATGACTTGATAGATTTACCCCTTCTCTTCTCCACTTCTGCCTTGAATTCTTTGAATTTCTCAAAGCATTCAGACTTGCGTTGAAGTAAGGTAAATATACCCATATCTTGAGTAATCGTCAATGAAAGTGACGAAGTACTCATACCCTCCACGAGCTCTAGTGGACATCGGTCCACACAAGTCAGAGTGAATCAATTCTAACACATGCGAGGCCCTATTCCCCTTGGCCTTAAAAGGCCTTGCCGTCATCTTTCCCTCTATACAGGATTCGCAGGTTCTAAATGGAACAGCTTGAAAATCTTTCAAGACTCCATTTGAAACGAGCCTTTGGATCCTATTTAGATTGATGTGGCCTAATCTTAGGTGCCACGCATGCGTATATTGTTCATGAGAATAATACTTCCTCTTATTTGGATTTGGAAGGATTTGTGATGTAGATGTAACATGGACAGAGTTATTAATTGGACATGTAATAGTATAGAGAGAGTTGTTCAAAATTCCAGAACAAATAGTCTTGTTATCTCTCATGATAGAAACACCCCTATCAAAAATAACAGAATATCCATTCAAAAACAATTTTGAAACAGAAATTATGTTCCGCCGAAATTCCGGCACATATAAAATATCTCTCAAAACTAAAATGTCATCACCAAAACATAAAGATAAATCTCCAATAGCAACAGCTGCGACCTTCGACGCATTGCCCATGGAGATGGTGATCTCATCACTTGCTAGCTCCCTTGTTGGGTTGAACCCCTGCAAGGTGTAACAAACATGGTCAGTTGCCCCCGTATCCACTACCCACGAATGAGTAGAAAACGAAGCTAAACATGTTTCTGTTACCAAAACTTGTGACGTACCTTGTCCCTTTGCCTTGAGCACTGGACAATCTTTCTTCCAATGCCCAACCTTGCCGCACTTGAAGCACTTTCCCTTGGCCGTTGGCTTGTTCACGCCGCCGGTAGGGCCATCAACTTTGGCTTTACCGCTCCCACTAGCCTCATGGTCATGCTTGCCTTTTGGACCTTTCCACTTCTTTTTCCCGCCTTTCGACGAAGAAGTGGATCCCTTGGCAGCAACAAGGACCTCTTTCCCATTGCGCGTGCCCATGACTCCCTCCGCCGAAACTAGAGCATTCAATAACTCATTGAGAGTATAGTTGGCCTTGCTCATAACGACGTTGAGTCGGAAGTTCTCATAGGTTTTGGGGAGAGTGTTGAGGATGATATCGACCTTGGCTTCGCCTTCGATACCCCCTCCTAGCAGATCAAGCCTGTCAAACAAATTTGTCATATGCATGACATGATCGTGCACCGAGCTGCCCTCGCTCATCTTACAAGATAAGATTTCTCTCATCAAGTTAAAACGAGCAGACCTCTCGGACTCCCCATAAACCTCCTTGAGGTTTAACATGATTTCAGCCGCGTCATTCATGACCTGATGCTGGAGTTGCAAAGTTTGTGACATAGTCATCATAATATAGCACTTGGCCATATTATTTGACTTGTGCCACCTTTTATGCGTTTCTCGTTCCGCATCAGTGGACTCATCAGTTAAGGGCGCGGGACGTGGAGTAGTAAGCACAAAACTGTGCTCATCAGCGTCAAGAATATACATAATATGGCGTTTCCATTCGGTGTAATTTGGACCGATGAGAGGATTGTTTGCTAGAATATTAACTATCGGAGACATAGACATATCTGAAAGTAAACAAATAAACATGTAAGAACATGAAAAGCATATAATTCGTAACAATAATATTGTAACCTTTTGATAAAACAATATTAATGAAACCTCCAACGGCTCAAAGAATCCCATGTGTAAGCCACGTGGGGTGGACAGTTACACACGAACTCCTCAACCAGACTATTCACCTAGTCATTTAATTTCCATCCATGTCAACTTAACCTTTTGACAAAGGAAATTAATAGTTGGCACCTTAACTAGACCATATCATCATCAAGAAGGGACTTCGTGGGGAAGTTGTACATTGTACTTGATATGATATCTAAGCAATAACCACATTTTAACCTTGAAAATTAAATTCTCGAAATTAACATACTCACGCGGACCATGTCGCTTTCAATTTAATTTTCTTGGTTATCTTATTTAATACCATTCTCCAAAGTACTTATGAAAATTATACAAGTAAGCCACGTGGGGTGGACCGTTACTGCATAACTCCCACTACTTCAATGGTTTAAATATTTTTATAGAAACCTCTTCTGACAAACTTATGAGAAACAGATATGAAGTAAGCCACGTGGGGTGGACCGTTACTCATATTGCTAATCACTTTGTCTAGAGACCGCATGTGGAGGTCTAAAATAATTTTTAATTACTATAAAAATTATTAAACAGCTTAGTCTTTTTCTTTCAAAAGGTTTGTTCATGCTCAAGCACATAAACCTAAACATGCTTCTCTAGAACGCAACATGTAAATCATGCTCACAGAATTCTAAAACATGCTTAAGAAAACGGCAAACCTACTATCATGCTCGTCTAAGCGCAATTAATAAACAAATATTAACAAGCAAAGACGTGCAAAGCAGGTAAAAAGAGCATAAGGGATTAACAACCACGACATGCAAAGAACATAATTAAAGAATTAAAAATTCTTCGTGACCCATTCGTGGAAACCCAACATTTATTCTATTTTAAAAGAAAATAAAATAAATAAAATTGGACAAAAAAAAAAAACCCAAAAACGCCTAAAATAGGCTGAAAAAACTCTCCAGCCCAGCAATTGGGCCCAAAAGCCGCGGCCCAGCCCTCAAAGCCCGTTCAGCAGCCCAAAACGCAAGGAGAAGCCCAGGCCCGCGAACTGCTACCCGGATCCGCGAACTGTACCCGGATCCGCGCCTCGGATCCGGGTCTTCACCCCTCTGACCCGCGTCTGGGTTTAGGGTTTGCGGGAAAAAAACGCCGCCTAGGGTTTCGCCGCTTAGGGCGGCGCCGCCACCTTCTTCGACCGCTGCACCAGCTCCCTTCCGGCAGCCTCCAACAGCAGCAACTCCTCGGCGATCTCGGCGATAGCAGCAGCACCCGACGGCAACAGCAACGGCAGCAGCGGCAGTGCGCCGCCCGCCGGGCGCGCAGCGCGCAGAGCGCGCAGGCGCGGCCCCGGGCGCGCACCGCCCCTGCCGGTGGCTTCCAGCCCTCGCCCAGCTCCTGCCATCCTCGCCTTCAGCGCACAGAACAGACCAGATCACAGCAGCGGCCGCGCGGTCGCCGATCTGGGCGCGCTGCGCACGGTGTGGACGCACCCGCGCGCGCGCTGCCCCTCGGCGCCCGCAGCCCCTCGCTCCCGGTCTTCCTCGCCTCGCCACGCCTTGCCCGACTAGCACCAGACACGGCGGCGCCCACCAGCGGCGCGGCAGCCTGATTCCGGTGCCGGGCGACCAGCGGTCGCCCGGAAAGTTTGAATCGGCAAACAGCCTCATCCCCGTTCTTCGTGTTCTTCGTTTGTTCTCCAAAATTACAGATTACAACAGAAAAACGAATACAATTCGAAAATCTAATCTAACCACGGATTTTCTCGTGGTGGAAAAACAATTACAACGTCAAACCGACGTATTCCACGAATCAACGAATCACGAAGAACAACAGCAGTTAAAAACAACGCAAATTATTAATCGTACACAAATTAATAATAGAGCCAAGAAATTAATCCTGGGCTCTGATACCAATTGAAGGAATATTAAGTTGAATTAATACTCGATTGCCCGATGATCGTTTCTTGGATTATTATTAATTCATCATACAACGATTAATCCTAACATGCTCCTATGAATTTAACAGCTGCACACAGGTGTTAGGAAAACTTACTTGAGAATCGGATGCACAGATGGTTGATGATCGCGTCGAATGATTCAGACTCCAGCTCTGATCTTCTCGACTGTATCCCGCTCAATTTCCAACGTTGGATGGACAACGAGCTATGGAAATTCCCAAGACAGAATGCCTCTCACGTTTCCTGCGCCCCCTCTGCTCTCAAAAACCCTAATTTTATCAGTGTATTTTCCTGAGAGCTGACAGCTGTATTTAATAGATAATTAAATACGTATGGGGCGCTCCTTTTCTTGTGAGGGACGATTTCTGCCCTACTTGGGCTAGGAGACATTGGGCCAGCCCAGGGACCAGATACAAGGAATAAAGATGGGCCTCAAATAAATTAATTTATCTATGTTCAGCCCAGACCATAATTAATTTATAAATATCAGTTCATTCCACTAGAGAACCGATACTGACTTACCCCTTTATTGCCGGTGATGAGTCGGGGCTTGTATTTAGACTTATTAAATCTCCGTATTTAAAATGTCCGACATCCATTAATTAATTAGAGCTCTGACAGCTTAAATTAATTAATCTCTTAATAATTCCTTAAGCAGTACCACTCAAACTTTATTATTACGCCTGAACTTAATCAACCTGCAGGGTTTAGCGTAATAAACCTTATTGAGCTCCTTAAGGGGATGTCATTATCCTATACCGGATACGGGTACTAATACAGATAATCAAATATCATATATTAACCGCTATCACCCAAGATACAGAGTACTCGAGTTAGCATTTAACTCTCGCCCATAGTAAGTCAAAGTGATATACGAGTTAACATATATATCTGAATACTTATTAGTATTAATATTTATAAGTCACCGAGATCTTGATTCTTCACTTAAGTCAGATAGAAGAATACATCTCAAACTGTGGTCCTATCAATACGTAATGACGTACCAGTATAGACAAGTAGCCAAGACAAACTACTTCCATCTATACTGCAGCCTAAACCAATAACTTGTCCTAGAGTTATTTCGGCTGTGATCATATTATATCTCTTAAGGTTATTCCAATTATATGGTCTTCTGTGATCTACAACACACCATATAATCTACTTATACAGAGATAAAGAACATACATATGCAATCATGAACACAATCAGATAGGAGATAAGAATAGTGAATAACAGGAATCATTGTATACAAGCATAAAGTTCTTGCTTTCAGTATACAAATCCAACACTGGAGACGTAGATGAGTGATTGCCAGCTCTGGCAATGGAAATCTTACTCTGGCGAATGAAATTCAGCTCTGTCGAGTGATTGTCAGCTCTGGCTATGAAAATCTACTCTGGCGAATGAAATTCAGCTCTGTCGAGTTTGGTCAGCTCTGGCTGCCTTGACCGCTCTGGGGAGTGTTGTTAGTGCTGGCGAGGGATTGTCAGCACTGGCGGCCTTGTCAGCGCTGGCGAGGCAGCAGAGTATGCGCCGAGGGCCCTAATAAACAATTTCTAATCCAATATCTCGAACATAGCATTCTCCCTCCTATTTTATCAATATCTCCTGCAAAACAACAAACAGACTCATAAACGCACCAGATTTGTAACACCCCGTACTTTTCCTATGTTGTGAGATAGTGTCTTAACACTATTGAGAGTACTGAGATGTCGAGATACGAGATTACGTTTTTTATGACCAGATAAGACAGATTGTCTTTTAAATAGAGATACGAGTGACTAAACCAATGATGGAGTTACCGTGATGAGATTTGAGAAAGGAGTTGAGATAGAGATGTTGAATGATTGAGCTGAGATTTTATTTTATTTCCAACTACCGGGAATAGAGATACCGGATACCGAATTATCAGAGTTTGACTGTCCTATTAAGAAAATAGGAATAATGAGTTGGGAATAGAGTCGAGAAAGAAAGAGTGAGAAGCCTTGATAATTAAAGTCGGTCTGAGAGACGTCTAGTTGTTTGTATTTGCCGACTGCTTTGTTGTGATGTTATGTGAACTTACGTGACTGATTGATTATGTGATTTCTGTTACGTATGTCTTTATGAGCGAGTTATTATGATTTTTTATTTGAGGACTTTAGCACTTGGAATTTTATTTAAGTTTCCAAAGCAAGTGCGATTTATTTTTACCGGGAAATCGAATGATGCCGGTTTCTGGAAATTTTTCTAAGCATAATATTTTTTTTTAATTATTTTTCCTACGAAGGGGAAATATTATAATTGAGTGAGTGCACTAATATTAGTGCTATAATTATTATTTTGGTCACATGAATAATTATACTATGGTATTTTATTAATGAGTGACATTTCCATAGTTATTGTGATTTTTATTTAATCACCCTTCTCACACTTTATTTTAATTTCTCTACCATTTGATTAAATGCCTCAAATTGCCAAGTGTAGAGATTGAGAGTGTATTATTGACAGAGTAGAGATTGAGAGTGTAGAGATTAGAGAGAGAAGTGTAGAGATTAGAGTGAGAGAGATCATGCTTTAATTGCCAAATATTCCCTAAGATATCAAAATCTTCTTTAAGATTCACAAGATCAATTACAATCTTGCAAAGCAAATTCTCTCTCCCTCACTTACAATTTTCGGCCACTCCACCTCTCTCTCTCACTCATCATTTTCGCCCAACACACACTCATCTCCTTCATCTCTCATTTCCACCATTTTCCTCCATTGATGAAAACCTTCGGAGCTTCCAAAAATATTACCAAACACCTCAATCCACTCTAAAATCTTCCATAAACACATTCTAGCCACTTATAATCAAGAGAATCCTTGAAGAAGAGCTCCAAAGTTAGAGTGAGAAAGTGTGAACTTTGGTAAGAATTTGGGTAAGTGACCATGTTTTTCCATAAATCTTGCTTGAAGGATGTTGTGTGTGTGTGTATTCTTGAAAGATTGAAGCAAGAAAATCACCCCCTCCCTATTTCTTAAATTTTTGAAAAAGTGGGTCTTCACCCCTTCAAAAAATTTTCTTTTTCTTTTCTTGATTTGGGGTGAAAAATGAGATTTACATGAGGTATGTTGATGTTTGATGTGTGTTGTGAAGTATGTGACTTGAGATGTGAAAATCCGATGGAATTTAGTTTACCCAAAAATGGGAACTTTTGAGTCAATGAGTTAAATGATGAATTGATGATGTAGATGAGTCCATGAGATGTATATGATGATGATTGATGGAGTAATTTGGGTATATGATGTCAATTGATGATTTGGATGTGAGTTAGTTTAATAAAATTAGGGATATGTGTATACATGCCCTTATTTGTGAATTGATGATTTATATGTGAGATTAATTGGTTAATAATGATAGATCTATGAATGGATTAAAGATTCATAGGTGTTTGTAAAATTTTCAAAGAGTTTAGTTTAATAAAAATTAGAACTTTTTGGTCTATGTGTTATTAAGTGATTTTTGCTTAAGTTATATGTTTTTAAGCATGATAGTAGTGTCTTGGTATCTTTGATTAAGTCTATTGTAGGCTAAATAAAATTTTGACTTAGTTTAGTTTGTATGAGTTTTGAGTTCTTGTATGATGTGAGTTTGATGCTTGATAAAATGAGGTCTAATTACTCTATGATCATTATGTGAACTTTATGTTTTGTTAAGAGTTTTATGTTGATACATGGATTTTCATTAAAATCTAGTTTACATGATAAAAAGAGAATAAATATGTGAATAATGAGTTATATGATGTGAAAGATCATGTTTGAGTAATTGAGTAACTTTGAGCATGAGAATGAAAAGAGAATTTGTTTGATATGTTAGTTGAGACGTTTTCCATGAGATTTGAGTTTGTGATGAAAGAAAAGAGTCGAGATTGAGTACTATGAGTATTTGTGTTGTACTTGAATGTTTTTAAGTGCTTTAAATGCTTAAAATGAGCTTTGATGAGTTTGCTTTGAAGAAATGTTGAGTTGAGCATGTTTGCTTGTGTGAATGACGCACTGACCTACTGTTTTCGAGGGGTTTTTGATACCCAAACGCCATGAAACATTTAGAGCAGGTTTTTGATACCCAAAAGTATAATTGAGAGTTTTGAGCATACCGGTAAAATTTCAAGTCATTTGGACTTCGTTTACTATTTTTATAAAATGTAAAACTAAAACTGCTACATTCTGCCGAATTGTTCGGTGAGTAGCTAATAGAGTTAGCTTTTCCAGTAGCTTTCCTTAGCATTCTGGAACCCAAATTTTTATGGTTGAGACCTGAGTGTCTTATCTAAGTTCCCAATAAATTTCAGACCTTTTTGACAACTTTTACTATTTTTCAAAAATCAAAGTTTTCGGTTGCTAAAAACTGTCGAATATGGTAGACTGTAGTAAAACAGTCATATCTCCTACAATACTTGGAGTTTTTGATCCTACGTTTTTTTAAATGAAACTAGACTCGAAGAGGTTTCTTTTGGTATACGTTACGACTCCAGGGGAGTTCGGTACAGAGTCTGGTGAGGTTTTAAAGTTGAGTCAGTGCAGAGTGAAGTTTGTTTTTGACTTGTCTATGTGTGTTTTTCATATGCCTAAGTGTTTATACTTGTTTATGTGCTTGATTGCTATGAGTTTGAGCCAAGTTGAGAGTTAAGTCGATAATAGGACGTGTGAATCCTTAGAAGCTGAGTATACCTACGGATTGAGTTTTAATGGGTAAATAGACGTTGAGTGAGGAGTTATAGTTAAGATGAGATTGGATTTAGAAATTGAGTTTCTGACTAAGGTTTGTTTTATCACATGAACCTTCGATGACGATGACGATGTGATGATGACATATGAAGGCCCGAGCGAGACGAAGAAGTAAGTTGCCTGATTTCTTTCCAGGATTAGCGAAGGACTTCAGGTGGGCAATATTTTGAGTATATGTTTATCATATGAGCTTTCTAGAATGATTTGATGATGTTATGAGATTAACAAATGTTTTGAGATAAATGATGTTTGAGAACTGTTTGACTTGCCAATTTTTGATGTTGAGCTTGTATGTTACCCTCTACTGATGAGATGAGACGAATTCGGTCCTGCCACAAGCGGGATTTTGTGCACAGAGGTGACTGTGAGCCGTCTTCGGGTCGGCCGGTCACGGTACTTGAGAGGGAGGCCTACTTCTCAGTACCTTAATTATAATGATGAGTTGTAGATGCGGTACATACATGTCGATTACTTTATCTGCAGACACTTAATTATGATGTTGATTATGAAAACTGCATGCACAGATTCATTTATGCTAACTTATTTCTGTGTATTGCTAAGATGTGGCAAGCTTCAAACTTATAGCTCTAAGAGCACTTTTCTTATTTTTCGGCGTTTGCCCACTGAGTATTATGTACTCACGCCCTGCATGTATTTCTAAATGTGCAGACTAAGCGAGGAGCGAGATTGGACTGGTGCTGGTGGGGAATTGTTAGAGGATGTATTTATTTTACCGCATTTCCATTTTGACGATAAAGTCTTGATGATTGATATATATATATACTTTGATTTTCTTTTGAATTTGAGCAATGTACTCACGGTTATATGTCTTCATACATATAATCAATTCGCCTTTTGCTGCGATACTCTGCACATTATGCTTCCTTACGAAAAATGAGCGATACCCGTTTTGTTTTTGTTCGTGAAATTCCTGATAAATAAAAAGTTATAACGACGTTGACGATTTTACCCTTGGATTCCTTTATGATGATTTCCTTAACACCTTTTGATGCGAGCTTCCGCTTGATGTTCGACCTATTCTTCTTATCTTTTATTCTTTTAAAAATAGTCGTATCGATACTCGTACCCCACTATCACTAGTGTCGGGAATCGGGCTGCGACAGGGTGGTATCAGAGCAGGTCATCTGCTCTGAGTCTATTGCTTGACTGAGTTGAACCTTTGATTACTGATATCTTTTTAAATTAAGTACTAGTCTAAATTGAATTCTTGGACTAGTTTGAGAGAGTCAGTTTGAAACGAAACCCCAGCACCCCATCTCCTCCGGCTTAAACGAGGTAAGAGGTTGATGTTGTTTCTTGTCGCTTTCTTGATTGAAAGTTGAGTTTGTTTCACTAATAAGTTATGAATTGTTTTGATGACGTTGTTTGAGATGATGGATTCTGATATGAGGCAGTTGATGTGGAATATGAGGAGAGATGTTGAGGCTAGTATAGCCGATGCCCCACCGTACCAAACGAGGACGAGTATGTTGTTGATTGAGATGTACCAAGTAAGTTTCGTATCCATTTTCCTAATGGACATGATATGATATTTTACAGGATGCAGAGTCGAGAAGAGGCAGCGATACAGAGACGATATAGCGAGGCGATGCGCCGATGGTTCAGGACTACTGGACTGCGAGAGGACGATACTCTTGGGGAGTTTCTAGCGCTTTACCATCGACGTTGGTTAGAGGCTAGTGCCCATGGGATAGATGAGGCTGAGGCTATCACTCACCTGATTCCACAGCTGCCACCCGAGTGGCAAGACTGGGTGGCTTCGCTGGTGCCGCAGTATATCAGGAGGACTGAGTTCGGGCGGTTTGTGAGCGCCGATTTTCGTGGTTTCATCGCGACGCTGAGCCACCGCTACTTTGCTTATGGCGAGCCATCTTCACCGCCGTATGGAGAGCCTGAGGGACCAGCCCAGGGAGGGGAGCTAGTTGTTGTGCCTCCACTTCCCGAGGAGCCGTTTCCGATTGCCCCTCTACCCCCAGTTGATCTGATTCCAGTTTCTTTTGAGCCTGATGTTTCAGAGCCGATGGTCTTCGAGGCGTACTCTCCAGTGGTAGAGCATGACCCGTTTGCGTTTCTATCCCTTATTCCTTTTCCCAGAGCTGAGTTACCGCCTTGGGATTTGACACCGGCAACGGCACCTTTGCCATTGCCACATGTTGAGTCGGCACAGTCGATTGTTTCAACTGAGCCTTAGATACAGCTTATTTTCCATTCGATCCTTATCCGAGGGTTGCCCGTTGCCTGAGCCGGGCACTTGGGCTTTTCAGACGTATATACACTCGAGTTTATACCCACCGTCCCGAGACGCCCAGGAGGGAAGTTCTCGGCCCGCACCCCTTGACAGTGATGAGGAGGACCCGGATGAGGAGACTCCAGAGATGACGGTCGGCTACGGACGGACTCAGCCATTACAGCGTCATATTACTGCCGACGGAATCGAGACATGGGTACTTGTTCCCGAGGTGCCGGTTTTTGGTCCGATGATGGACAACGACGTCGAGGATGAGCCGAGCGACGATAGCGTCTACCGACTGATCGACGAGTACGAGAGTCAGGGGTCGGAGCCGAGCGAGGAGACGGAGCCGAGTGAGGATATGGAGGTTGACGATGCGACGAGCAGGATTTCAGGAGACGATGACTAGCGATCACGTGTATCTAGTAGACGCGTACATATGTATAGATGCATAGATGATATATGTATATATATAGGTAGAGAGGCATAGTATACTGTGTATGTGTAGATAGTACATATCTATAGGTGCGTAGTACCTGTGATGCTCGTATAGCTAGAGCATCATTTTAGTGTTAGGACCTTTGTACATAGGATCCGACTTTTGTAAAAGACCTCGAGAGAGAGGCAATTTTCCCTATATATATATACAGAAATGTAGATGATTAGTGAGTTTCACTATCTTTATCAGAGCTTTGAGAATGATGATGATGTTGATGCTTAATGATGAATGAGAAATAGGGATTGATGAGAATTATGAACGATGATAGATGAGAAATAGAGTAGACGAGAATTTTGAGATCACAAACGAGATATAGAAGCGAAGTGAGAAAAAGAGAAATTTGTATTTTGTAATGACGAACGGTTAGTTTCGAAGTCGATAATTATATAATTCTTTTTCCTTTATAGTATACCTCCGAGAAGAAGAGGGAATAGAAGGAACAATAAGCGAGAAGAAGATGAAGAAGAGGAGCAGAGAGACCAAAAGTTGAGATAATACGACGAGAGTTAGAGATTTCATCGCGATTTAGAGACACGACCCTAATAGGACGAACGTATTATGGAGACTTCATGGGATGCATAGATGCTATTGACCAATTGTACTTCGTAATAGAGGTACTTTCACCAGGACCGCGCGTATCATCGCTAGAGTAGTCATGAGAGTAGACTTATTGAGTCCCTATCCCGCTTGGTCGTATTTAAATGTTTCTGCATCCATTTGAACTCCAACAGGAGATGAACTATTTGCTATTGAGAAATTTTTCCAGATCCACTGTGTTCGAGCCTAAGCCGTTTGTGATGAAAATCCTTACCCCTTGCTTTAACAGTGGACAATTTATTCATTTTCCACTTAGTAGATTGTTTCTACCTCCAGTATTGATTTACTTCTATCATATCATATCTCAGTTTTTATTCTAGATTCTGTTCTAGCTTTTGATCTTACCTTGATTGTAACTTCTTCATTATCCTTGAAATAGCACTGGCTATTATGGAATCATTCCATTACTTGAGCTCGTCTTGTTCAAGATCAGACATTTTTATTTATCACATCCTATTCCCTACCACATCCGACAAAAGTTAGGAATGTTTAGGTGACTAGGATAGTATAACAAGAAGAGTGTTTTGAAGAAACACGAGTTATGGCAGCAGTCGTAGAATATATTTTTAATGGGTAAATAGACGTTGAGTGAGGAGTTATAGTTAAGATGAGATTGGATTTAGAAAGTGAGTTTCTGACTAAGGTTTGTTTTATCACATGAACCTTCGATGACGATGACGATGTGATGATGACATATGAAGGCCCGAGCGAGACGAAGAAGTAAGTTGCTGATTTCTTTCCAGGATTAGCGAAGGACTTCAGGTGGGCAATATTTTGAGTATATGTTTATCATATGAGCTTTCTATAATGATTTGATGATATTATGAGATTAACAAATGTTTTGAGATAAATGATGTTTGAGAACTGTTTGACTTGCCAATTTTTGATGTTGAGCTTGTATGTTACCCTCTACTGATGAGATGAGACGAATTCGGTCCTGCCACAAGCGGGATTTTGTGCACAGAGTGACTGTGAGCCGTCTTCGGGTCGGCCGATCACGGTACTTGAGCGGGAGGCCTACTTCTCAGTACCTTAATTATAATGATGAGTTGTAGATGCGGTACATACATGTCGATTACTTTATCTGCAGACACTTAATTATGATGTTGATTATGAAAACTGCATGCACAGATTCATTTATGCTAACTTATTTCTGTGTATTGCTGAGATGTGGCAAGCTTCAAACTTATAGCTCTAAGAGCACTTTTCTTATTTTTCGGCGTTTGCCCACTGAGTATTATGTACTCACGCCCTGCATGTATTTCTAAATGTGCAGACTAAGCGAGGAGCGAGATTGGACTGGTGCTGGTGGGGAATTGTTAGAGGATGTATTTACTTTACCGCATTTCCATTTTGACGATAAAGTCTTGATGATTGATATATATATATATACTTTGATTTTCTTTTGAATTTGAGCAATGTACTCACGGTTATATGTCTTCATACATATAATCAATTCGCCTTTTGCTGCGATACTCTGCACATTATGCTTCCTTACGAAAAATGAGCGATACCCGTTTTGTTTTTGTTCGTGAAATTCCTGATAAATAAAAAGTTATAACGACGTTGACGATTTTACCCTTGGGTTCCTTTATGATGATTTCCTTAACACCTTTTGATGCGAGCTTCCGCTTGATGTTCGACCTATTCTTCTTATCTTTTATTCTTTTAAAAATAGTCGTATCGATACTCGTACGCCACTATCACTAGTGTCGGGAATCGGGCTGCGACAGGGTGGTATCAGAGCAGGTCATCTGCTCTGAGTCTATTGCTTGACTGAGTTGAACCTTTGATTACTGATATCTTTTTAAATTAAGTACTAGTCTAAATTGAATTCTTGGACTAATTTGAGAGAGTCAGTTTGAAACGAAACCCCAGCACACCATCTCCTCCGGCTTAAACGAGGTAAGAGGTTGATGTTGTTTCTTGTCGCTTTCTTGATTGAAAGTTGAGTTTGTTTCACTAATAAGTTATGAATTGTTTTGATGACGGAATTGTTTGAGATGATGGATTCTGCAGTTGATGTGGAATATGAGGAGAGATGTTGAGGCTAGTATAGCCGATGCCCCACCGTACCAAACGAGGACGAGTATGTTGTTGATTGAGATGTACCAAGTAAGTTTCGTATCCATTTTCCTAATGGACATGATATGATATTTTACAGGATGCAGAGTCGAGAAGAGGCAGCGATACAGAGACGATATAGCGAGGCGATGCGCCGATGGTTCAGGACTACTGGACTGCGAGAAGACGATACTCTTGGGGAGTTTCTAGCGCTTTACCATCGACGTTGGTTAGAGGCTAGTGCCCATGGGATAGATGAGGCTGAGGCTATCACTCACCTGATTCCACAGCTGCCACCCGAGTGGCAAGACTGGGCGGCTTCGCTGGTGCCGCAGTATATCAGGAGGACTGAGTTCGGGCGGTTTGTGAGCGCCGATTTTCGTGGTTTCATCGCGACGCTGAGCCACCGCTACTTTGCTTATGGTGAGCCATCTTCACTGCCGTATGGAGAGCCTGAGGGACCAGCCCAGGGAGGGGAGCTAGTTGTTGTGCCTCCACTTCCCGAGGAGCCGTTTCCGATTGCCCCTCTACCCCCAGTTGATCTGATTCCAGTTTCTTTTGAGCCTGATGTTTCAGAGCCGATGGTCTTCGAGGCGTACTCTCCAGTGGTAGAGCATGACCCGTTTGCGTTTCTATCCCTTATTCCTTTTCCCAGAGCTGAGTTACCGCCTTGGGATTTGACACCGGCAACGGCACCTTTGCCATTGCCACATGTTGAGTCGGCACAGTCGATTGTTTCTACTGAGCCTTAGATACAGCTTATTTTCCCTTCGATCCTTATCCGAGGGTTGCCCGTTGCCTGAGCCGGGCACTTGGGCTTTTCAGACGTATATACACTCGATTTTATACCCACCGTCCCGAGACGCCCAAGAGGGAAGTTCTCGGCCCGCACCCCTTGACAGTGATGAGGAGGACCCGGATGAGGAGACTCCAGAGATGACGGTCGGCTACGGACGGACTCAGCCATTACAGCGTCATATTACTGCCGACGGAATCGAGACATGGGTACCTGTTCCCGAGGTGCCGGTTTTTGGTCCGATGATGGACAACGACGTCGAGGATGAGCATCTACCGACTGATCGACGAGTACGAGAGTCAGTTGTCGGAGCCGAGCGAGGAGACGGAGCCGAGTGAGGATATGGAGGTTGACGATGCGACGAGCAGGATTTCAGGAGACGACGACTAGCGATCACGTGTATCTAGTAGACGCGTACATATGTATAGATGCATAGATGATATATGTATATATATAGGTAGAGAGGCATAGTATACTGTGTATGTGTAGATAGTATATATCTATAGGTGCGTAGTATCTGTGATGCTCGTATAGCTAGAGCATCATTTTAGTGTTAGGACCTTTGTACATAGGATCCGACTTTTGTAAAAGACCTCGAGAGAGAGGCAATTTTCCCTATATATATACACAGAAATGTAGATGATTAGTGAGTTTCACTATCTTTATCAGAGCTTTGAGAATGATGATGATGTTGATGCTTAATGATGAATGAGAAATAGGGATTGATGAGAATTATGAACGATGATAGATGAGAAATAGAGTAGACGAGAATTTTAAGAATTTTGAGATCACAAACGAGATATAGAAGCGAAGTGAGAAAAATAGAAATTTGTATTTTGTAATGACGAACGGTTAGTTTCGAAGTCGATAATTATATAATTCTTTTTCCTTTATAGTATACCTCCGAGAAGAAGAGGGAATAGAAGGAACATTAAGCGAGAAGAAGATGAAGAAGAGGAGCAGAGAGACCAAAAGTTGAGATAATACGACGAGAGTTAGAGATTTCATCGCGATTTAGAGACACGACCCTAATAGGACGAACGTATTATGGAGACTTCATGGGATGCATAGATGCTATTGACCAATTGTACTTCGTAATAGAGGTACTTTCACCAGGGCCGCGCGTATCATCGCTAGAGTAGTCATGAGAGTAGACTTATTGAGTCCCTATCCCGCTTGGTCGTATTTAAATGTTTCTGCATCCATTTGAACTCCAACAGGAGATGAACTATTTGCTATTGAGAAATTTTTCCAGATCCACTGTGTTCGAGCCTAAGCCGTTTGTGATGAAAATCCTTACCCCTTGCTTTAACAGTGGACAATTTATTCATTTTCCACTTAGTAGATTGTTTCTACATCCAGTATTGATTTACTTCTATCATATCATATCTCAGTTTTTATTCTAGATTCTGTTCTAGCTTTTTATCTTACCTTGATTGTAACTTCTTCATTATCCTTGAAATAGCACTGGCTATTATGGAATCATTCCATTACTTGAGCTCGTCTTGTTCAAGATCAGACATTTTTATTTATCACATCCTATTCCCTACCACATCTGACATAAGTTAGGAATGTCTAGGTGACTAGGATAGTATAACAAGAAGAGTGTTTGGAAGAAACACGAGTTATGGCAGCAGTCGTAGAATATATTTTTACGGGACGAGCACGACTTTTCGATTATGGATTTTCTTATATTAGCCAAGTATGAAAAAAAAAGCTAACCAATTCGAGGATGAGAAGAAGTGATGCTAAGCCAGAGTAGGCAATAGCAGATTCAAGGAGATCGAGATGACAGATTAGAGCAGATAATGTTTTTCACGACAGCAGACTGAGATGATGACCAGTATAGATGTAGCATCGTCGTAATACTAGGGGATGTTTTACTTTCGTTATGCCCCGCAATTAGTAAGAGTTCTCGAAAGAGAAAATTTTCTTATATGTCTATATGACGATGACCAGAGAGTCTCTATGCTTGAGTAGAGTTTTGAGCTGATGTTGCGATGATAGACATGAAATATGTCTTTGACGTTGAATTATGAGAATTGAGAAAATAGTATGATGTTGAGTAAGAGTCTTATGATTTGTGAGTTATGAGAATTAGTTCTAAGGTTGATATATGTTCCCTTAGACTTTTGCCAACAAGAGAAACCGAATAAAGAAAGAATTAGAGTTGATGATATGAGATAAGGCAATAAAACCGTAGCTGAATACGAACGTCAGTTTCGCGACTTGGTTCGGTATGCCACATATCGAGAAGAGATGAATGAGAAGATGTCAGAATTGTTCGATCAGGTTTGAGACAAGAGGTACGAGACAACTTAACGAGTCAAAGTGCGGTTATGTGTACTGAAGCATTAAATAGAGCGTTTGATATAGAACTGACAATACAGCCAGAGAACGTGATTTGAGCTTCAGCACCCCCAAACGAGTTAGAGCACTCAGACGTGCAATCCATCCTTTTCTGGACGAGGGCAAGAAGGAAAGAGAGAAAATGGGACGACTGAAATCAAGATCCCAAAAAACCGTGGCAGAGTAAGAATGCGCCACCGCAATATCAGAACTGAAGCAAACGGCCTTATGTTGGCCCAGCTGCCCCAGCAGCAGTTTTTCAAGGACCGCGAGGGTTATCGCCTTGACGAAGAACAATAAATTACGTCCGAGAGAATGCAAGATGAGACAGAATAGCTGTTACACCTGCGGAAGGGTCGGGCACTACTCGAACCAGTGTCCGAATCGTTAGCAAACTGGAAGCGGAGGACGACCGAGTCAGTTTCGGCCGCAACTCAAAGCAATGAAGAGAATCCTATCGCTACCTCCACTACAACGACCACAGCCAGCCTATCGACCACGTCAGTTAAGAAGGCAACCACCAGCCCCGCAGGCGAATCAACCTCATCACCAGAAACTGTTCGCGCTTGAGCAGAAAGCACCGGACAAGAATCAAGGAATTTCGACAGGTATAGGCGAGTTGAAAGGTGTGCCCATAGTATTTTTGTTCGATACTGAATGTAGAGCCTGCTTCACAACCTCTAAAGAGCAACCACACCCATAGGCAAAACTACTACGGTTTCATCCGTGTGACCTAATTTAGAATTCGAGTTAAGATCGATTAAGCTCGAGGCTAGAAACCTGAGATTGATGCCTATGTGGCACTTGGATATAATAATTTTGGGAATGGACTGGTTAGAAGAAAACCATGCGAAGATACAATGCAAGGAGAGACGGATATCTTTTTAGCCATCTGGCCAAGAACCTACTTCCTTCATTGGTATTGAGAGAAAATGGAAGAAGACGCCGATCATCTCGGCACTGCAAGCAAGAAATCTCTTGCGAAGAAAAGATACAATCGCGTACGTTGTATATCTGAACCAGAGAGAGACGAATCCAAGGCAAACATTGATGGCGTGTTAGTTGTACGAGAGTATAAAGACGTTTTTCCCGAGACTTTACCGGGATTACCCCAGGCCGAAAGCTTGAGTTTACGAACGATTTAGAGCCTAGCGCCGTACCGACGTCGAAAGCGCCATACAGAATGGCCCCCACTGAGTTGCAAGAGTTGAAGCTGCAACTACAAGAACTTCTAGATATGGGTTTCTTTCGACCCAGTGTTTTCCCGTGGGGAGCACCAGTTCTTTTTGTTTAAAAGAATGATGGAAGCTTGAGGCTGTGTATCGATTATCGAGAGTTGAACATAGTGACGTTAAAGAATAAATATCCGTTACCCCGAATCGCTGATCTGTTCGATCAACTACAAGGAGCGAGCACTTTTTTTAAAGTTTGACATGAGAATGAGATACCATCAGCTGAAGATACGATCGGAAGATATTTCCGAAGACGACATCGTGTATGCAATATGGCATTACTATAACCTCAAGGATGTTTGGAAGAGATGCCTTCCGGATTAACGAATGCTCCGACAGTATTCATGGATCTCATGAATCGCGTTTTTCACGAATGCTTAGACAAGTTCGTGTTAGTCTTCATAGACGATATCCGGATTTACTCGAAGAATAAACGAGAACACGAAGAGCATTTGAGGATCGCGTTAGAGAGATTGCGAGCTGAAAAGCTTTATGCGAAGTTGTCACACCCCAATTCTT
Source organism: Salvia miltiorrhiza (assembly GCF_028751815.1). Lineage (NCBI taxonomy): Eukaryota > Viridiplantae > Streptophyta > Magnoliopsida > Lamiales > Lamiaceae > Salvia > Salvia miltiorrhiza. The sequence goes on along the minus strand of NC_080387.1, from coordinate 4,000,813 downwards.
GAAGGAATAAACTATAACTGGGGTACGACTAAAATCATATAAATGAACAAGGGAAGAACCTTGTGAAATTCAGATAATAGAATAAAAATGTTGGGCAATGCCCTTTGAATGAAGAAAGATAGAAATCAAGTGATACTAATCAATCAACAACATTCAAAGCCTTAGGATCACAAGTTCGGTTTCATGCTTCCGATAACCAACGTTAAATAACATAGAGCTAGAAGTTGAGAGTTTAAGCTCGATAAAAACATAATTCAGAATTTAACATAAAAGTCTTAAGTTGGAGAAACAAAAGACAAATAAAAGCTAGTGTAATAGCGGAAGACAAAATACGGAGTTGAACCCTAGCCTCAGCTCTGCCCCGTCATCACCAGCCATTAACCTGAAAACATTTGAAAGTAATTTTGGGCTAAGTACTAATGTACTTAGTGGACTGCAACCTTTAAAGCATTTCATAATCTGAAGAACAGTTTATCCAATCTTACTGACATGACATAGAAGGTTTTAAAGAGAAATAACTTCTATGCATGTTAAAACATTTTCATATATATATATATATATACTTAATTATTTTGCGCGCGTTTGCACACTCCATTCTGTTACTCGCTGTGATCCCGGACTTCTAGCCACCGACGGATCTCTGTCTCCCGCTGACTTGAACTGAGGGCGTAACCCAGCCAAGTATAATAAACCTCGGAAATTAATCCAGACAGGCCTATCATTTCTATGCTCCGGAACACATCCCGTCAAGCACCCTTATAACGCCTCTGGTTAGTGCCCGATGGAGATCAACCCACCGAGACAGCTAACAAGTGTACACAATTCTCAAACAACGTGTTAGGTCATAAGAGAACCTCAATTGATTAACTGTACGAGCCTTAAACATGGTAGAGTGCACAAAAATATTTTATTGGATAAACAGTTTATATTACACGAATATTTAAGCTCAATAGCTAAATCATACATTTGAAAAATAAGCCCACCTGTCTAGGCAAAGCCTGTCGTTTAACCTTATCTCTGAATCGGAATAGCAGTGCTAATCCTCCTGATGCTCAAAGCCTACAAGAAATCTATTCTTAATAGGTCTCCTTGAATTCTAATCTTAAGTCATGGTGAAGTGCTTAATATTCTATGATTCACTTAGCCGGGTTTTCAAAATTTAATGAATAAATAATTGAAAACATTTCTCTTGAGTTAAGAACACCAACAATATTCTTACTCATCTTTCTTTAATAATTGGAATTATAAATAAAACCAATTAAATCATAAATACTCTTTTTGCAAAATATAATGCAATTTCATGTCATGCTTAGCATATAATAAGTAATTACTTAAAATATGCTTATAATAATAATTTAATATTATTATAAAAATTTACTCTTTGAAAATAATTAATTAAACTTAATAAGTCTAATTAATTATAATAGTGTAGCTCCTTTAAATAAAATATGCACAAATCCAATTAAATAAATACTTGGGCAGCCCATGATTTAAAATAATCAAAGGCCCAACTTAATAAAAGAAAATCGGCCCAAAATTAAGAAATAACTCAGCCCATTTAATTAAAAATCTCGGCCCAAGTACTCATAAAATCGTCCCATAACTAAATTAAATAAACTGAGCCCATTACTGACTTGGCCCAAAGACTCAAGCCCAACTGAAAAAAATAAAAAAAAAAAAATATAGCTCGTGAAAGATTGCTAAATTAAATAAATATGCAATGCATATAAATTCAATAACTAAATTTACAAATATTTTTGTAAATAATTTTTGTTGGAATTAAAAATAAATTCATTTTCTTTTATCCGGCGTGAATCAACTTAATATCTAAGTTCAAAAATTATTCTAAACTTAGCAAAAAGGAACGGGGTATTACAGAAGTCTAGTAAATGCGAGTTTTGGCTTGAAGAAGTCAATTTTTCTCAGCCATAGTGTTTTGCAAGAGGAATTGACGTAGACCCAGCGAAAGTCCAAGCGATACAAGAGTAGAGATTGCCAACCATACTGCACGAGAATCGCAATTTTCTGGGATTAGCAGGATATTATCGACGTTTTATAAAGGGCTTTTCAAAAATCGCTAAGCCATTGACGCACTTACTAAAGAAAGAAGTCAAGTTCGTTTGGACGAACGAACGCGAGCGAAGTTTTCAAGAGTTAAAGAAGAGACTTACTATTGCCCCAGTTCAGCTATTCCGAGAACGGATAAAGAGTATGCAGTTTATACTGATACATCGAGAAATGGTTCAAGATGTGCACTGATGCAAGAGGGAAAAGTTATGGCGCATACTTCGTGACAACAGAGACCACACGAGAGGAATTATCCAACTTATGATTTAGAATTAGCAGCCGTAGTGCTTGCTTTGAAGATCTGGAGACACCGTCTCTACGTAGCACGATGTGAGATATACACCGATCATAAAAGTCTCAAAAAAAAAATCGAACATGCGACAAAGAAGATGGTTAGAGTTATTGAAGGATTACGATTGTGGAATAAATTATCACCCTTGAAAGGCTAACGTTGTAACTGACGCGTTAAACAGAGAGAATTAGGGAGAGTTAGGATTTCTCCTTACTCGAGAAGAGAACCTAATCAAGGAATTCGAGAAGATGAATTGGAAGGTAGTAATACCACCACAAACGACAGAAATAGTAATTTCTGCACTGAACGTTACGTCTGACGTACGATTGAGAATAGTCACAGCATAGAGAGAAGATAAGAAGATAGAAAGTTTGCGAATAAAGATTTGAACCAAGAGAGTAGAGAATTATCAAGAGACGGCAGATAATGCCATTTTGTTTAAAGAGAGAGTGTGTGTGCCTGATAAAGAAGAGTTGAAGAATGAGACTATGAGCGAAGCTCATGACACCCCTTACACCGCACATGCAAAAAGTATAAAGATATGCCAAAACTGAAACGACGCTTTGATAGGAGAATAAGAAGCGAGAGATGGCATCTTTCGTAGAAAGATGTTTGACGTGTTAACACGTGAGGGCGCCACTTTGGCAACCTTATACAATTACACCTATTAGAGACTTCCACAATAGAAGTGGGACCACATAGCCATGAATTATGGCATCGATTAGCAAAATCGAGAGAAGAAAATCCAACAGTTGAGTAATCACTGATAGATTCTTTTGATGTTAGAAACGATGTTTATGTGAGTTTTCCCTGTCTTGGGGAGCATGTCATTTTCGAGTTAACGAAGAACTCAACCCGAGATGTATAGGACCTTATGATATGTTAGAGAAGGTAGGCCATGTAGCTTATAAACTAGCGTTGCCTCCGAGCTTCGCGAACGTCCATGACGTTTTCCATGTTTCTCAATTGAGCAGGTACGTGTTTGTCTCAAAACACGTCATCCATCAAGAAGAAGTATCCCTGGAACCTGATTTGAGCTATGAAGAGAGACCTGATGCTATTCTGGACCGGAAGATCCAACAATTGAGGAACAAGTCGATTCCTTTGGTGAAAATCCAATGGAGACATCACGGTCAAGAGGAATCAACATGGGAACTTGAAGAGAAGATGAAAGAGAAGTATCCAGAGCTTTTTCCCGAAGGTGAATAACTCAAATTTCGGGACGAAATTTTTTTTCAGGGGGGTAGGATGTAACACCCCGTACTTTTCCTATGTTGTGAGATAGTGTCTTAACACTATTGAGAGTACTGAGATGTCGAGATACGAGATTACTTTTTTTTATGACCAGATAAGACAGATTGTCTTTTAAATAGAGATACGAGTGACTAAACCAATGATGGAGTTAGCGTGATGATATTTGAGAAAGGAGTTGAGATAGAGATGTTGAATGATTGAGCTGAGATTTTATTTTATTTCCAACTACCGGGAATAGAGATACCGGATACCGAATTATCAGAGTTTGACTGTCCTATTAAGAAAATAGGAATAATGAGTTGGGAATAGAGTCGAGAAAGAAAGAGTGAGAAACCTTGATAATTAAAGTCGGTCTGAGAGACGTCTAGTTGTTTGTATTTGCCGACTGCTTTGATGTGATGTTATGTGAACTTACGTGACTGATTGATTATGTGATTTCTGTTACGTATGTCTTTATGAGCGAGTTATTATGATTTTTTATTTGAGGACTTTAGCACTTGGAATTTTATTTAAGTTTCCAAAGCAAGTGCGATTTATTTTTACCGGGAAATCGAATGATGCCGGTTTCTGGAAATTTTTCCAAGCATAATATTTTTTTATAATTATTTTTCCTACGAAGGGGAAATATTATAATTGAGTGAGTGCACTAATATTAGTGTTATAATTATTATTTTGGTCACATGAATAATTATACTATGGTATTTTATTAATGAGTGACATTTCCATAGTTATTGTGATTTTTATTTAATCACCCTTCTCACACTTTATTTTAATTTCTCTACCATTTGATTAAATGCCTCAAATTGCCAAGTGTAGAGATTGAGAGAGTAGAGATTGAGAGTGTATTATTGAGAGAGTAGAGATTGAGAGTGTAGAGATTAGAGAGAGAAGTGTAGAGATTAGAGTGAGAGAGATCATGCTTTAATTGCCAAATATTCCATAAGATATCAAAATCTTCTTTAAGATTCACAAGATCAATTACAATCTTGCAAAGCAAATTCTCTCTCCCTCACTTACAATTTTCGGCCACTCCACCTCTCTACCTCACTCATCATTTTCGCCCAACACACACTCATCTCCTTCATCTCTCATTTCCACCATTTTCCTCCATTGATGAAAACCTTCGGAGCTTCCAAAAATATTACCAAACACCTCAATCCACTCTAAAATCTTCCATAAACACATTCTAGCCACTTATAATCAAGAGAATCCTTGAAGAAGAGCTCCAAAGTTAGAGTGAGAAAGTGTGAACTTTGGTAAGAATTTGGGTAAGTGACCATGTTTTTCCATAAATCTTGCTTGAAGGATGTTGTGTGTGTGTATTCTTGAAAGATTGAAGCAAGAAAATCACCCCCTCCCTATTTCTTAAATTTTCGAAAAAGTGGGTCTTCACCCCTTCAAAAAAATTTCTTTTTCTTTTCTTGATTTGGGGTGAAAAATGAGATTTACATGAGGTATGTTGATGTTTGATGTGTGTTGTGATACTATGACTTGAGATGTGAAAATCCGATGGAATTTAGTTTACCCAAAAATGGGAACTTTTAAGTCATGAGTTAAATGATGAATTGATGATGTAGATGAGTCCATGAGATGTATATGATGATGATTGATGGAGTAATTTGGGTATATGATGTCAATTGATGATTTGGATGTGAGTTAGTTTAATAAAATTAGGGATATGTGTATACATGCCCTTATTTGTGAATTGATGATTTATATGTGAGATTAATTGGTTAATAATGATAGATCTATGAATGGATTAAAGATTCATAGGTGTTTGTAAAATTTTCAAAGAGTTTAGTTTAATAAAAATTAGGACTTTTTGGTCTATGTTTTATTAAGTGATTTTGGCTTAAGTTATATGTTTTTAAGCATGATAGTAGTGTCTTGGTATCTTTGATTAAGTCTATTGTAGGCTAAATAAAATTTTGACTTAGTTTAGTTTGTATGAGTTTTGAGTTCTTGTATGATGTGAGTTTGATGCTTGATAAAATGATGTCTAATTGCTCTATGATCATTATGTGAACTTTTGCCATGTTTTGTTAAGAGTTTTATGTTGATACATGGATTTTCATTAAAATCTAGTTTACATGATAAAAAGAGAATAAATATGTGAATAATGAGTTATATGATGTGAAAGATCATGTTTGAGTAATTGAGTAACTTTGAGCATGAGAATGAAAAAGAGAATTTGTTTGATATGTTCGTTGAGACGTTTTCCATGAGATTTGAGTTTATGATGAAAGAAAAGAGTCGAGATTGAGTACTATGAGTATTTGTGTTGCACTTGAATGTTTTAAGTGCTTTAAATGAGCTTTGATGAGTTTGCTTTGAAGAAATGTTGAGTTGAGCATGTTTGCTTGTGTGAATGATTCGGAGTCGTTTTTCATGACGCACTGACCTTCTGTTTTCGAGGGGTTTTTGATACCCAAACGCCATGAAAAATTTTATGGTAAGTATATTTGAGAGTCTTGAGCATACCGGTAAAATTTCAAGTCATTTGGACTTCGTTTACTATTTTTATAAAATGTAAAACTAAAACTGCTACGTTCTGCCGAATTGTTCGGTGAGTAGCTAATAGAGTTAGCTTTTCCAGTAGCTTTCCTTAGTATTCTGGAACCCAAATTTTTATGGTTGCGACCTGAGTGTCTTAGCTAACTACCCACCAAATTTTAGACCTTTTTGACAACTTTTACTATTTTTCAAAAATCAAACTTTTCGGTTGCTAAAAACTGCCGAATATGGTAGACTGTAGTAAAACAGTCATATCTCCTACAATACTTGGAGTTTTTGATCCTATTTTTTTTTAAATGAAACTATACTCGAAGAGGTTTCTTTTGGTATATGTTACGACTCCAGGGGAGTTCGGTACAGAGTCTGGTGAGGTTTTAAAGTTGAGTCAGTGCAGAGTAAAGTTTGTTTTTGACTTGTCTATGTGTGTTTTTCATATGCCTAAGTGTTTATACTTGTTTATGTGCTTGATTGCTATGAGTTTGAGCCAAGTTGAGAGTTAAGTCGATAATAGGACGTGTGAATCCTTAGAAGCTGAGTATACCTAGGGATTGAGTTTTAATGGGTAAATAGACGTTGAGTGAGGAGTTATAGTTAAGATGAGATTGGATTTAGAAATTGAGTTTCTGACTAAGGTTTGTTTTATCACATGAACCTTCGATGACGATGACGATGTGATGATGACATATGAAGGCCCGAGCGAGACGAAGAAGTAAGTTGCCTGATTTCTTTCCAGGATTAGCGAAGGACTTCAGGTGGGCAATATTTTGAGTATATGTTTATCATATGAGCTTTCTAGAATGATTTGATGATGTTATGAGATTAACAAATGTTTTGAGATAAATGATGTTTGAGAACTGTTTGACTTGCCAATTTTTGATGTTGAGCTTGTATGTTACCCTCTACTGATGAGATGAGACGAATTCGGTCCTGCCACAAGCGGGATTTTGTGCACAGAGGTGACTGTGAGCCGTCTTCGGGTCGGCCGGTCACGGTACTTGAGAGGGAGGCCTACTTCTCAGTACCTTAATTATAATGATGAGTTGTAGATGCGGTACATACATGTTGATTACTTTGTCTGCAGACACTTAATTATGATGTTGATTATGAAAACTGCATGCATAGATTCATTTATGCTAACTTATTTCTGTGTATTGCTGAGATGTGGCAAGATTCAAACTTATAGCTCTAAGAGCACTTTTCTTATTTTTCGGCGTTTGCCCACTGAGTATTATGTACTCACGCCCTGCATGTATTTCTAAATGTGCAGACTAAGCGAGGAGCGAGATTGGACTGGTGCTGGTGGGGAATTGTTAGAGGATGTATTTACTTTATCGCATTTCCATTTTGACGATAAAGTCTTGATGATTGATATATATATATACTTTGATTTTCTTTTGAATTTGAGCAATGTACTCACGGTTATATGTCTTCATACATATAATCGATTCGCCTTTTGCTGCAATACTCTACACATTATGCTTCCTTACGAAAAATGAGCGATACCTGTTTTGTTTTTGTTCGTGAAATTCCTGATAAATAAAAAGTTATAACGACGTTGACGATTTTACCCTTGGGTTCCTTTATGATGATTTCCTTAACACCTTTTGATGCGAGCTTCCGCTTGATGTTCAACCTATTCTTCTTATCTTTTATTCTTTTAAAAATAGTCGTATCGATACTCGTACCCCACTATCACTAGTGTCGGGAATCGGGCTGCGACAAGATTCCAGAAAAAATAAACTCAGAATATCACAATTAAACCCCCAAAATAAGAACAATTAGGCATAAATCAACGATCTTCGAGGATTCCCCGGAGAAAACACCCACTCAACAGGTGCCGCTCAACTCTCACAGAAAACTTAATTTCTCTAATATGAAATTATGTAAATCTTATTTTTGTTGTGTGAGCTGTTGTGTATTTATAATTATAAATATAGGATATGGGTCAAATTTATGAGTTGGGTTAGCCCAGGGATCAAATACAAGGAATAAAGATGGGCCTCAAATGAATTAATTCTTATGATAAGCCCAGATCACAATTAATTCATAGATATTAATTCATTCCACTAGAGAATCAATATTGACTTACCCCTTTATTGCCGATGATGAGTCGGGGCTTGTATTTAGACTTATCGAACCACCCCCGTATTTAAGATATCCAACATCCATTAATTAATTAAAGCTTCTGACAATTTATATTAATTAATTTCTTATTAATCCTTAAGTAGTACTGTCATATCCCAGTTTTTAATCACTGATTAAAGACTTAATAATTAGGGTTCGGCATCCATTAATAATAAAACTGATTTGATTTATCTGATGTGATTTAATTGTTATATATGTGTTTTGATGTGCTAAATTCTTATTATTATTTGAATCCGTTTGAGATTTAAAGGATTATTGAGTAGTCAATAATTATTATTTCGGATTATAACTGACTTAGCAAAGTCATGTTATTTAATTTATATACGATAGAAATAGTATTTCTATTATTTACTTGAAGACGTAATTAATTTTCGACTTATAAAACGAGTTATAAAATATGTAATTTATAGAGAGTTATAACGAAGCTTCGTTATATGGGAACCCGAAATTAGTATTACAAATACAGAATAAGGATTTTATTCATCACATTCATCTAGCACCTACACATACTTTTCATTTCCACATCCATCTTACTCTTAAATAAATTGATGGTGTTGGAAACACTCATCATATGCCAACCATTCCACTAAATAAAGAGATTCTTTACACTTTCTCCAGATCAGCCCATTCCTTTTGCCGGCCATCTTCTACACCTTTAACATCTCAACATGCAACTTACTTTTATTTAACCAAAATCAGCAGCCAACATTCCTCCCATTCCTCCTTAGTTCTTCAATAGCCAAAGAAGAGATTGACTTCATTCAAAGCTCTTACAGTAAACCTCAAGAGTTTGCCAGCAAGTAAAGGCTTTACACCAACGACCTTACGGCGAGCTACAGCCTTTGGAGATTCCAGAATGGAAATGGGACGATATTGCAATGGACTTTGTTACAGGATTGCCAAAAACAAGATGAGGTAACACGGTAATATGGGTCATTGTAGACAGACTCACAAAGAGTGCACACTTTCTGCCTATCCCTATCACGTATAGATCAGATAAGTTAGCCCAACTCTACATCAAGGAGATCGTGCGTTTATATGGGGTGCCGAAGACAATCACGTCCGACAGAGATTCTAAGTTTACCTCCAGATTCTGGATAAGCTTGCAGAAGGAATTGGGGACAAGGTTGAATTTCAGCACAGCTTTCCACCCGCAGACCGACGGTCAGTCCGAAAGGACAATTCAAACGCTAGAAGATATGTTAAGGACTGTCGTGCTAGATAGAGGAGAAGATTGGGAGCGTGTGTTGCCACTAATCGAATTTGCTTACAACAACAGCTATCAAGCAACTATCGCCATCGCACCTTATGAGGCGTTATACGGGAAGAAATGTAGATCGCCACTTTACTGGGACGAAGTGGGCGAAAGAAGAATCTTGGGGCCAGATACAGTAGGCGAGATGATCGAAATCATCCGTCAGATTCGACAACGTATTAAAGAGGCCCAGGATAGACAAAAGTCTTATGCCGACAAACGTCGAACCGACTTGCAGTTTGAGTGTGGGGATAAAGTCTTTCTGAAGGTTTCTCCCTCTAAAGGGATTACAAGATTTGGCGTAAAGGGTAAGCTTAGACCCCGTTTTATAGGACCCTATGAGATCCTAGAAAGGGTGGGCCCGGTAGCTTACAGGCTGGCGTTGCCGCCAAGCCTTGGGAATGTGCATAATGTGTTTCATGTGTCGCAGTTGAGAAAATATGTTTATGATCCAAAACACGTGATCCAAAGGGACGACGTTATCCTAAGCCCAGATATGAGCTATGAAGAGAGACCCGAATCTATTCTAGATCGGAAGGTCCAAGTACTAAGGAATAAGTCGATACCCTTAGTAAAAGTCCTTTGGAAGCACCATGATCAAGAAGAGGCGACATGGGAACTCGAGTCTAGCATGAAGGAGAAGTACCCAGAATTATTCTCTGAGGTACAAATTTCGGGACGAAATTTCTTTTAAGGGGGATAGTATGTCATATCCCAGTTTTTAATCACTGATTAAAGACTTAATAATTAGGGTTCGGCATCCATTAATAATAAAACTGATTTAATTTATCTGATGTGATTTAATTGTTATATATGTGTTTTGATGTGCTAAATTCTTATTATTATTTGAATCCGTTTGAGATTTAAAGGATTATTGAGTAGTCAATAATTATTATTTCGGATTATAACTGACTTAGCAAAGTCATGTTATTTAATTTATATACGATAGAAATAGTATTTCTATTATTTACTTGAAGTCGTAATTAATTTTCGACTTATAAAACGAGTTATAAAATATGTAATTTATAGAGAGTTATAACGAAGCTTCGTTATATGGGAACCCGAAATTAGTATTACAAATACAGAATAAGGATTTTATTCATCACATTCATCTAGCACCTACACATACTTTTCATTTCCACATCCATCTTACTCTTAAATAAATTGATGGTGTTGGAAACACTCATCATATGCCAACCATTCCACTAAATAAAGAGATTCTTTACACTTTCTCCAGATCAACCCATTCCTTTTGCCGGCCATCTTCTACACCTTTAACATCTCAACATGCAACTTACTTTTATTTAACCAAAATCAGCAGCCAACATTCCTCCCATTCCTCCTTAGTTCTTCAATAGCCAAAGAAGAGATTGACTTCATTCAAAGCTCTTACAGTAAACCTCAAGAGATTCCAGCTAGAGACCAAATACCAGCTACATCGAGGTTACTCTAAATTTCTCTTTATATTTTTTTTCTAGTTATTTCTAAATCAAGCATCAAAGCAGAACAAATACACACATACGCATAATCACTATATTTTCCTAACTATTACGGTTAGGAGGTTCCAAAGAATTGATTTTGTTAAGAAAAGAAGAACAGAATAATACACACGCACACATGTTTATATATTTTCTAAACTATTACATTTACAAGGTTTGATTTTGCTAAGGAAATGATAAATGAATGATGAAAGAACAGATTTCTAAACAAAACCCTAGCTTTGCTATACTTGTGAATCTGGACTGAATTTGGGGGTTCTTGTACTCTGTCTTGTATGTGTGTCCGAGAACGGAGTGATGGGGGTGAGAGCAGCCGACGGCTGCTCATGGCCGGCGACGGCGCGGCGGTAACCGCCTAGCCTTTGTCCTGCCAAAAACGAGAGAAAAGAGGGTAGAGAGAGAATTGGTTAGGATTTCAGTTTAAAAAAAAATAAAATAAAATAAAGAGAGAGACGAGAAAAAGGGGTAAGAGAAGAAGAGAGGGAAGGGAGGACTTATCTTTTTCCGGCAACCGGCGGCGGGTGGCTTTCGATCTGCCAAAGAGGGAGAGATTAGATTATAAAAAAAAGGGAAGGAGAGAAAGAGAAAAACTAAAGAAAGTTAGGGTTTTTACCAGGGCAAACGTACGGCGATGGCGCGACGACGGCAGCTACGCCGTTGTGCTGTTCCAGATCGTCGGAAAAGAAGGAGCAGGCGGCGGCGCCCCGCGGTGGGGTGTTTGCTGTCCTGTTTCCGGCGGCGGTGCGGTTTATGCCGTGTCCGTGCACGTGTGAGTGTGTAACAGAGAGAGCGAGGCTAGATGAGGGAGATGAGGATGCGACCATTCGGCCGGAGGTGGAGCGCAGGCGACGGCGGCGCACCACAGTGGTGGCGTCTGTTGCGCCTCGGTCGACAAAATGCGAGAGATAAAGGAAAACTGAGGGGGAGAGAAATATAGAGTCAGGGGGAAGAGAGATGCTGAGGGAGAGAGAGAAGCCGCGCCACTCACCGGCGGCGGTGGCAGCGCCGTTGAACGGCGGCAGGCAGGAGGCGAGAGGGAGCCGAGAGGATAGAGAGAGTGAGAGAGGCGTGAGTTGCTTGTCTGTGTTTTGTGTGTGGTGTGTGTGTTTTGTATATTTATATGTGTGTTATAGAATTAGGGTTTAAATTTTAGGATTTATTATTTAATTTGTGTGGGCCGAAAATTTTTATAAAAAAGAAAGAGAGTGGGCCGATTTTTATTTCTATGTGGGCCGATTTTATTTTAATTCTGCTGGGCTCTTTTTGTTCTTAATTGATGGGTTTTTATTTTAGTTGTGTGGACTAATTTTATTTAAATGCTTGGGCTATTGTTTTAAATATAGGCCTACGAATCTTGGCCTTATTTTTTTAAAAAAAAAAAATGTTTGAATTTACACTAAATTATTTAGTGAATTTAAATCTCTTGACTTAATTTTAATATTGAAAGTTGGGACTATTTATTTTAAATGAAGTCCGTTCTTTTATTTAAATTTATTGATGCACTTCAAAAGAAATATTTTGGGATTAATCCCTCATTTTTATAATATTTCAAGGCTTTATGAGTATGGATTTTAAATGGATAAAATATTTTATTTCATCTCAATGGGGTTTAAAATGTCTTATTCAAATTATATGTAATTGAATAATGAAATTTCTCATTTATTTACATAGTAAATAAATGGTGCATGATTTTATCTCTTATGTGAGCATGTGAATTTCTAAATGATATTAAGTTTAAGGATGTTAATTTCTTTTATCTTGTTTGTTATGTGATTTACATGAGGTCATGACTAGTCAAGATTCTATTGGTTTTCGATTGTCTTTAATGGAACGAATTATGGATGCTAGAACCCTAAAACATTAAAAGATACCCTAGGCACGTAGAATTAGACTTTGTCTTATGACAATTTCTTCACGGACTTATCGACTCTTCATTAATGAAGGTCCGGGTGACAGAAAGTGAAGCCGAAGAATAAGCGACTCCACGCCAGCTTTAAGAACGTTTAAGGTGGGCATTATTTTATTATTACGTATATAGAGATCCCCTGCGTGACGTAGGCCTCATATGCGAATATATATGCATGATATGTTTTGACTATTTATTCAGTTCTTATAAAATGCTTATATGTTCAATGCCCTTTATGAAAATGAAAATGTTATGAAAATGAAATGTTTATGAAATGATTGACTGCCAAAATGTTTATGTTTTTATATGTATCCTATCTGTGTTGGTTCGCCAACTTTAAAGGAAATCCAATTGGGATCCTATGCTAGACAAAGGTCGCTAGCTAGGGTTAACGTGTACACTCATGGAGACTGCGAGTCGCTTGCGACCGGTCTTGGCGTCCGTGGTAAGGAGGCCTCCTTCCCGGCGCGTGATAGAAAGGGCAGATATGGATCATATAGACTGAAAATGGGATGCATCCATCTTTATGAAAATGAACGAAATGTTTTAGTAAGCGCAGGTCATTTATTAAAACCCCTGTGTGTTACTGTTATGGCAGTTCAATTTATATATGTATGCATGTTGTATTTCGGCTTATGTCACTGAGTATTTTTATACTCAGCCCTGCATGTATTTCTAAATGTGCAGGTTGAGCAGGCGATGGAATGGATCGGTGTTGAGCGGATTTTCCTTTTGATGTTTATGTAATGAAACCTTGAGTATGCATCTCCATATGCATAACTCACACGTTTTTCCGCTGCAAACACTCTGAATTTGTTATCGTATTGTGGAACTTATTACTCCTTCATTTTGTTTAACTTTCATTTGGGGTTTAGTCGTTATGGCTGGCTCATTTGTTAATTACCCAAGTGGTTATATATATATATACCACTAGTTTGTTGTTATTAATGTTGGTTATTTAGTAAATCCCTTTTTAATTTCCATTTCTTATTGTTCACCCAAGTCATAACCCCGGTTAACCCGTCATTGGGATAGTGGGCTGTGACAAGTACCACTCAACCTTATTATTGCACCCGAACTTAATCAACCTGCAGGGTTTAGTGCAATAAACCTTTTGAGCTCCATAAGAGAATGTTATCATCCTATACCAGATACGGCCACCTAACACAGATTATCAAATGTCATATATAAATTGCTATCACCCAAGATACAGAGTACTCAAGTTAATATGTAACTCTCACCCATAGTAAGTCAAAGTGATACACAAATTCATATATACACGTGAAATCTTATTAGGATTTAGGTCTCATTAAGTCACCGAGATCTTGATTCTTCACTTAGGTCAGACAGAAGAATACATCTCACTGTGATCCTATCAATACGTTTACACACACCAGCATAGATAAGTAACCAAGACAAACTACTTCCATCTATACTGCAGCCTAAACCAACAACTCGTCCTAGAGTCGTCTCGGTTGCGATCAATTTTATATCTCATAAGGTTATTCCAATTATATGGTTTTCTGTGATCTACAACACACCATATAATCTACTTATATAGAAATAATTGGACATACATATGCAATTATGAACAATTCAGATAGGAGATTATATAGTGAACTCAGAAATCATTGTATACAAGCATAAAAGTTTTTGCTTTCAGTATACAAATCCAACAACGACATATTATCCACTTCAAGTTCAATTTCGCCGGATTAGCTCGCCATAAAAAAATAGATAAATTGAAATTTTATGTTTTATCAAGATAAAGAAAAGATCATGTGAAATTTCAAAATCGAACCAAACTTATTATCCATTTCCAAAAGTTCCCGTTTCATACTGGAGTAGTAACCCACAAAATTCACATGTGGTATTTCTTTAATAATTTTAATTGCATTATTCAAATTTTCTTTTCGAAGAATATTACTATAATTTGTTCAATTTTCTTTTGAAATTTTTTTAGTATGAATTCATTTAGAGAAGTTATTGGTATATTTATTCTTTTTTTTTCGCACAAAAGGGAAGATATTAAATCTCATTCCGGGTGGATTCATACAGAGCAGCAAAACATTAGAAGAAACATGAGAAACACGATTGATGAAAGCTGGAAGCATTCCTTAGGATGTCACCCAAGTATGACGGATGAGCAGCATCTCGGGTAAGCAACCAAATGAGTTTCTGGCAGTCTGTTTCTACAATGATGTTATATATTCTTCCTGACTTCCTTGCAAAGTTGTATCCCTTCAAAGCCTCTGATACGTCTTGCTTCAAGGCGTATCGAACCCGTGCTTCGAGCGCACGAAAACTCCAAGCCCTCTTGCGGCTGAAGAGGATAATTTCATTACTTAACCTTAATGGCATGAAACCCTACAATATTTATAGTGCTAAAAGTTAAGAAGGCCCTATCCAACTAAAAAGAGATAAAACAATTATTAACAATAAAGCCCAACAACTTGTAGCCCAACAAGTCCAGCTCATAATCTTGAAATCGAGAATGAATTCGCTTTTCACAAACAGGCTTGGTCTTGGCTATTGGCTCCACCTATTCCACTCTCGCATGTTCGCCCTCCATATCTCTCACATTCTCACCTAACGTATCATCCCTATCTGTTGGAAAAACCACCTTGTCCTTAAGGTGCAAATCTGGGTATAAACTCGCCATTTCCGTAGCATACTCCCAAGTAGACTCCTCAGGCGGGACGCCCTGCCACTGAATTAGCACCATTGTCTCCATCTTACCACGATGTAGAACCTCCTTAGTTCTGCAAATAGCCGAAGGAACGTGTTCCGCCTTTCCTTCAACATCACCAGCAGGTAACTCAGAAATCGCCATGTCGTGCACAGAACGGTCGTAGTAAAGAAACATGGAAAATAGGGTGAATTTTTTATCCCTCGGGCAACTCAAGACGATAAGCAACTAACCCAATACGCTCCACCATTGTATACGGACCATAATACTTCTTTGCTAACTTGTTGAATCCTCTGCGCACCACGACATTTGGCGATATAGCTGTAGCTTCACAAGCACGGGATCCCCAAATTGAAATTCTACGTCGCGTCGTTTACGGTTGGGTTGTTGTTGCATACAATGTTGAGCCTGTAGTAAGTTGTTCTTTAGTTCACGTAACAACTCATCACAAGACAACAATTGCTCTTCCAAGGAGTGAATGTTCGTGGATCCCTCTTGATAGGCCAACAGTGGGGGAGAAAGTCTTCCATACAATGCTTGGTAAGGTGCAATGAGTAAACCGCTATGATAATTAGTGTTATAATAATACTCAGCCCAACATAAAAACTATCCCAAAGATTTTGGCTTGTCCGCAACATAAGCTTGCAAATATTGCTCTAATCCACGGTTCACTACCTCAGTTTGCCCATCAGTTTGCGGGTGGTAGGCATTGTTGTGCAACAGTTTCGTGCCACTTAATTTGAACAATTTAGACCAAAAATGACTAAGGAAAATCGGATCACGATCAGAGACAATCATTTGCGGGAAACCATGTAGCTTCACGACCACTTCCACGAAGACTTTAGCCACTTTGGAAGCAGTGAACTGTGTTGGGAGTGCTGTAAAATGTGCATATTTAGAGAGGCGGTCCACCACAACAAGAATGATAGTGTTACTTTGAAAGTTCGGCAATCCCGTAATGAAATCCATAGAGATATCTTCCCACACTTGACTGGGAATAGGAAGTGGTTGTATTAAACCTGCTGGCGGTTGTGTGGCTACCTTAATCTGTTGGCACACCGCACATTGACCCACATATTGCTCGACGTCCTTTCGCAGTCCAGGCCAGTAATAAGTTGCTACTATCCGCACCAATGTTCTTTTGATACCACCATGCCCTGCCATTGGGGAAGAATGATATTCGTGGAGAATGCGTTCACGAAGGGATAACTTAGGACTGATATATAAATGATTTTTGTAGAATAACAGCCCCTCACGCACCAAATAGTCGAGTGATAACTCCCCCTTAGAGAATCTCTCATGGAGTTGAACCATATCTTCCAATTCACGATTCTCCGATCTGATTTCCGCTACAAAAGTAGAAACCGAAAATGAAACCGACAACACTGCTAATTCGGCATCATGGCAGCCATCACCTTCACGTCGTGATAAAGCATCGACAACCTTATTAGTGATGCCCATCTTGTACTCGATAGTAAAGTCGTACCCCAACAGCTTCCTGACATGATGTTGTTTATCAAGCGTGAGTACCGTCTGTTGAAACAACTCCTTAATGCTCTTTGATCGGTTTGAATAATGAAGGGCCGTCCCAACAAGTATTGTCTCCACTTTTGAACAGCCTCTGTGATAGCATATAACTCTTTATTATAGGTGGATGAGTGTTGTATTTTCTGGCCCAATTTCTTGCTAAAATAAGCAACGGGCTTCCGTTCTTGCATCAAAACTGCTCCAATTCCTGAGCCGCTGGCATCTGCCTCAATAACAAATGGTAGCTCAAAATTCAGAAGCCTCAAAACAGGTGCACGAGTCATCGCCAATTTCAATTCCTCGAAGGCGCCTGCTACAGCTTCAGTCCAGACGAAGGCTTCTTTATTTAAAAGATCGGTTAGCGGGGCGGCGATCCTCGCATAACCTTCTACAAATTGTTGATAATAACTGGTGAGACCCAAGAAACCGTGTAATTGTTTCACCGTTCGGGGCGTTTGCCAACCTGTCATGGCTGAAATTTTAGAAGGATCGGGGTGTAGTCCCTGCGCGTCGATCACGTGCCCCAAATACTCTACTGAAGTTTGACAAAAAGTGCACTTAGAAAGCTTAACCAAAAATTTATTCTTAACCGAACATTTAAGAATTTGTTGCAGATGACCAACTTGCTCTTGCTCTGTCTCACTATAAATCAAAATATCGTTAAAGAATACCACAACAAATCGACGCAAGTAAGGAGATAGAGTATGATTCATTAATGCCTGAAAAGTTGAAGGAGCATTAGTCAATCCAAAAGGCATGACCAAGAATTTGTAGTGCCCTTCATGAGTCCGAAAAATGGTTTTGTGGATATCCTTTCCATGCATACGGATTTGATGATATCCAGTGCGAAGGTCCAATTTAGAAAAATACCTTGCTTTTCCCAATTCGTCGAGCAGCTCATCTATAGTGGGAATCGGAAACTTATCCTTGATTGTCATGGCGTTTAAAGCTCTGTAATCAACATAGAATCTATAGGTGCTATCTTTTTTTTGGACCAACAGGACAGGCGACGAGAATGGGCTTTGACTCTGTGACACCCAAATCCAATTTAAATTTAAATGAAAACGCACGCAGAAAATCATGACTATAAATAAGTAATTAATGTGAAAATAAAGAAATAAATATCTTATTTTAAAATACTTTACTAAACATAACATTTTAAGTAAAACTAAATTCAAAATATTTGATTAGCCATTCGACCTTCCACGCGCCTCCGATTTTAGAAACTTGAAAATGTTAAATATGGGATGAGCATACAGAGTACACTCAGTGTGGAAACATGCAATAATTGTCTACGTTAATAAAATGGTAATACATATGATCATAACATTTCATAACACTTGCTCGCACGGTAGCATACCAAGGACCTTTCCGTCATGGACCCATTCAACGGGCCCCTGGCGATAATTAAATGGTTGCAACCTTAACTTTTACATTTATATCCCATTGTGGCATACCAAGGATCTTTCCATCCTGGACCCATTCAACGGGCCCCTAGCGATATATAATTTAACTCACATATGGTAAACACATAATATTAAAATGGACAAGAATTAACCACGGCATGTACTGAAATAAATCCCACACCTGAAACTTGAACTTCGACTTGAATGTTATCTTGAATAATTCAATCAAAAGTAACGTCCTAGTCGTACCGCACCTAGTCAGATAAAATTCAATAATAAAATATAAGGGCCTATTTATGAAAATAATTTAATACATAAAAATCTATTCTTTAAAATCCTTAAAAACATTGTTTAGTTAATAAAATATAATAAAATATTTAAAGATCTTTTAATTAATAACAAATCCAATTTCAATTAAAAATACTAAAGCCTAAATTAAAGGTTAATTTAATAATCCCTCCGTCCCGTTAATCATGGCTCAAAACTTTTCGGCACGGGTATTTAGGAGACAAAAATTAAGGGAAATAAGGTGTGAGTCATATAATTAGTGTCATCTTAAACTGATTTTAGTAGTTGTTAATCAAGTACACAGTATCTACAATACCGCCATTTCCCCCCAAAATCCGGTGCCGGTGCCGGCGCCGCCACTCTTAACACCGGCGAGGTTACAACCACCATCTACAACACCACCATTTTCCCCCAAAATCTGCAACAGAGCCAACAACACCATTTTTCCCTCTCTTGCTCCGATTAACAGCAACAGCAAAGATCAAAACTCAAAACTTCAAAATCAACAAAAATCAAAAATTAAAATTTCAAAATCAAATCAACCAAAACCAGAAATCTGTTTGGATAGAGGTAGTGGAGGGTGGAGGCGGTGGAACCTCTACAAAAAGAAATCTTAGGGTTTTGCAGTGGAGGTGGCGTGGGAGGGTGGTGGAGACGCGAGGCGGTTGAGGGTGTTGGAGGCACGAGGCAGGAGGGTGGTGGAGGCGGTGGAGGCGGCGCAGGAGACGAGAGGCCTGAGGGTGGTGGAGGCGCGCAGAAGGGTGGTGGAGGCGGTGGAGCGCGCAGGAGGATGGTGGTAGCGGCGCAGGAGACGGGAGGGTTGAGGGTGGTGGAGGCGCGCAGGAGGATGGTGGAGGCGGTGGAGCGCGCAAGAGGATGGTGGTAGCGGCGCAGGAGACGGGAGGGTTGAGGGTGGTGGAGGCGCACAGGAGGATGGTGGAGGCGGTGGAGCGCACAGGAGAATGGTGGAGGCGGCGGAGGCGAGAGGTCTGAGGATGATGGAGGGCGCAGGAGGGTGGTGGAGACGATGGAGGAGGCGAGAGGCTTGAGGGTGGTGGAGGATGGTGGAGGCGGCGCATATGAGAGAGAGAGAGAGAGAGAGAGAGAGCAGAAAGCGGCGGGAGGGGGTTGGGTAGATTTAGGGTTTCTAATTAACTTTATATAGTGAACTTAATTAAGTTGTTAATAGTTCCCTAATTATGGCTCAAAAAGGAAACGAGCCAAGTAGCTTGGGACGGCCCAAAAAGGAATACGAGCCATGAATAATGGGACGGAGGGAGTAATAAAATAAGGCCTAATAAAGGTTAGGCTTTCATAAGTATTCATTTAGGCCCAAACTTGAATTGAAAATATTTGAGAACATAAATTTCTATTTCTAGAGTCAAAATCTTTAAATTTATTCATTTAACTAGGGGTGCGACTAGACAATTCATCACAAACTCGACTGATAGATATATATTTTAATAACTCAAAAATTTAATAATTTTCAAATAAAAATTGCAAAGGAAATAAACGGTTTTGGGTTGTGACAAACCTAGCCACTTAAAAAAAATTCGTCCTCGAAATTTAACAATTTTGGCTGCAATAATCTTCAACATAATAACTTGAAATAATGAACTTGAACTTTCTGATAATAACTTCAATTATTGCAGCAAATTTCAACATACTTTCAACGTAAATAATTTATACTCATCCCCTTGAAAAACTTTTAAAATACATTTACCTTGAAGTCGAAGCGCGTAGTGGTCGAATGGCTTCGTCACAAATGACTTTTTTTAAAAAAAAATTATGTAAAATATTTTGCAGAGTCTATAGGAAAGTAGACCTGCTCTGATACCACCTTTAACAGCCCGGCTTCAGAGTTGACGGCTGTCCCTACAGACCAACAGAGTCTTTTTTAGCGTGTTTTGTTTTCACTCGCACGTTCCCTGAGAAACTTCTCAGGGGGTCACCCATCCCGGAATCGCTCCAAGCCAAGCACGCTTAACCTTGGAGTTTCTTCCGTGTGGGCACCAGAAAAGAAGATGCACGTTGTTGATATAAGTAGCCCAATCAAATCCTTTAAGCTCTCCTCGAATATGCAGTCCCATACCTACATATTCTCAGAATCCCTCTCTTTCGGGTGTGTTCCGGTTCATCCCTGCGCCCCTCCGCTTGGAAGTCTTAACCGAAGCCGCTCTTTGTCCGTGCCTCTTTGCACCGGCGATCACTCCGTACTTCATCCCCGGGCGTCACAGGCCTGTAACAGCCCAGCTTCAGAGTTGACGGCTGTCCCTACAGACCAACAGAGTCTTTTCTAGCGTGTTTTGTCCTCACTCGCACACTCCCTGAGAAACTTTCCAGGGGGTCACCCATCCCGGAATTGCTCCATGCCAAGCACGCTTAACCTTGGAGTTTCTTCCGTGTGGGCACTAGAAAAGAAGATGCACCTTGTTGATATAAGTAGCCTAATCAAATCCTTTAAACTCTCCTCGAATATGCAATCCCATACCTGCAAATTCTCAGAATCCCTCTTGTTCGGGTGTGTTCTGGTTCATCCCTGCGCCCCTCCGCTTGGAAGTCTTAACCGGAGCCGCTCTTTGTCCGTGCCTCTTTGCACCGGCGATCACTCCGTACTTCGTCCCCGGGCGTCACAGGCCCACCAGCTTTCGCTTGGTTCGTCCCCGAACCACACCATACTGGAAGAGATTCGGCTCTGATACCACCTTGTGACACCCAAATCCAATTTAAATTTAAATGAAAACGCACGCGAAAAATCATGACTATAAATAAGTATTTAATGTGAAAATAAATAAATAAAAATCTTATTAAAATACTTTACTAAACATAACATTTTTAAGTAAAACTAAATTCAAAATATTTGATTCGCCATTCGACCTTCTACGCGCCTCGGATTTTAGAAACCTGAAAATGTTAAATATGGGATGAGCATACAGAGTACACTCAGTGTGGAAACATGCAATAATTGTCCACGTTAATAAAATGGTAACACAAATGATCATAACATTTCTTAACATTTGCTCGCACGGTGGCATACCAAGGACCTCTCCGTCCTGGACTCATTCAACGGGCCCCTGGCGATAATTAAATGGTTGCAACCTTAACTTTTACATTTATATCGCATTGTGGCATACCAAGAATCTTTCCATCCTGGACCCATTCAACGGGCCCCTAGCAATATATAATTTAACTCACATATGGTAAACACATAATATTAAAATGGACAAGAATTAACCACGGCATGTACTGAAATAAATCCCACACTTGAAACTTGAACTTCAACTTGAATGTTATTTTGAATAATTCAATCAAAAGTAACGCCCTAGTCGCGCCGCACCTAGTCAGATAAAATTCAATAATAAAATATAAGGCACTATTTATGAAAATAATTTAATACTTAAAAATCTATTTTTTAAAATCCTTAAAAACATTGTTTAGTTAATAAAACAAAATAAAATATTTAAATATCTTTTAATTAATAACAAATCCAATTTCAATTAAAAAAATTAAAGCCTAAATTACAGGTTAATTTAGTAATAAAATAAGGCCTAATAAAAGTTAGGCTTTCATAAGTATTTATTTAGGCCCAAACTTGAATTGAAAATATTTGAGAACATGAATTTCTATTTCTAGAGTCAAAATCTTTAATTTTATTAATTTAACTAGGGGCGCGATTAGACAATTCATCTCAAACTCGACTGATAGATATATATTTTAATAACTCAAAAATTTAATAATTTTCAAATAAAAATTGCAAAGGAAATAAACGGTTATCTTGAAAGCAATCCCTTGTAAAATTAGCGGAACCTGTGGACAATAACATTGACATAGCATTGAGTCCCCATTGCCAATACAATATATACTTGGAATGAATTTGTGGCTTCGACTTGAATTCCCAACTTCTCTGCTACTCTCGGACTTATAAAGTTATGGGTACTCTCGCTATCTATCAACACGTGCACTGGAGTATCCCTTGCTCGCCCCCACATTCTCAATGATCGTGTAAGGCTTGCACTGGACAAAGAATTTAAACTAGAAATATTACCTAGAATCAATTCCTTTTCTCCCTTGTCTGAAGGAATATTAAACTGAATTAATATTCTAATTGCCCGATGATCGTTTCTTGGATTATTATTAATTTATCATACAATGATTAATCTTAACATGCTCTTATGAATTTAACAGATGCACATTGATGTTATGAATACTTACTTGAGAAGCGGATGCAGAGGTCATTGATGATCGAATCGAAAGACTCCAGTTCTGATCTTCTGAACTGTATCCCGCTCAGCTTTAACCGTTGGATGGACAACGAACTATGAAAGTCCCAAGCTAGAAATTCCCACTCGTTTCCTGCGCCTCTCTGCTATCTCAAAACCCTAATTAATTAGCGTGTGTGTTTTTCTGAGAGCAGACAGCTGTATTTAAATAATAAATACTGAGAGGGGGCGCCAGTTTAGGGTGATGGGCGATTTCTAGCTCTTCTAGGGCTAGGAGAGTTTGGGCCAGTCCAGGGACCAGATACAAGGAATAAAGATGGGCCTCAAATAAATTAATTATCCATGGTCAGCCCAGACCATAATTAATTTATAAATATCAGTTCATTCCACTAGAGAACCAATATTGACTTACCCCTTTATTGCCGGTGATGAGTCGGGGCTTGTATTTAGACTTATTAAATCCCCGTATTTAAAATATCCGACATCCATTAATTAATTAGAGCTCTGACAGCTTAAATTAATTAATTTCTTTGTAATCCTTAAGTAGTACCACTCAAACCTTATTATTGCGCCTGAACTTAATCAACCTGTAGGGTTTGACGCAATAAACCTTATTGAGTTCCTTAAGGGGATGTCATTATCCTATACCGGATACGGGTACTAATACAGATAACCAAGTATCATACATTGACTGCTATCACCCAAGATACAGAGTACTCAAGTTACTATATAACTCTCACCCATAGTAAATCAAAGTGATATACGAATCAACATATATATCTGGAATCTTATTAGTATTGAGATCTTATAAGTCACCGAGATCTTTGATTCTTCACTTAAGTCAGATAGAAGAATATATCTCATTGTGGTTGTCGCAGCCCGCCCTAGCTAGGGATAGCTAGGCCGAGTGATCCACGACTAGGGATGGGATTAAAGAAGAAGGGGAAGAAAGGGGCGTCAATTAAAACCGTAACACTTACTCATTCTAATAAGACTCGTCATTATTACTAATTAATAATCAATTGAAAACATTACTCAAGGAAGACATAAAACTTAATTAATACATTAATCAAGTTATTACATCGACGGAAACATCATCTAAAACTTTAAGTACGACATAACAGTACTAAAAGTACTCTGCAGCGGAAAAGTAGCTAGACATATGTATGAAGACATATTCTAGTCAGGTTACATATTTATTAACAACTTTGTGACTCCGCTCAATGCAGCACCATCATCACACCGGCTCAACCTGCACATTTTTGAAAAAGATATGCAGGGCTGAGTACAAAAGTACCCAGTGAACACATGCCAAAACATCACATGCATATAACATCATACATATTGTCATTGCCATTTCATATGCAAAACATAAGGGATTTATCTAAAAGGCCTTATGTTCGCTAAACTCATTTTCATTTCTCAAAGTTGTCTGCGCAGACTTTTCTCATCAAGTAAGTATCGTATCTGTTAACTTATGTACTGAGAGGGAGGCCTCCCTCTGCAGCACTGTGATCGGCCAACCTGAAAGATGACTCACGACCACCGTGTACACTAATTCTACCTCGTGTAGAACCGATATCATTTCTCATACAGATAGATAACATACTAACACATCAAATATTTTGGCAATGCAATGACTTAAAATATATTTTCAATTCATGCTTTGAAAGGAAAATAAAACATCAATGCATTTAACATCCATCTTAATCATACATCATACCTCATACATCATACATCATACTTCGTACATCATACTTCATACATCATACATCATACATCATACTTCATTAATCAAACGAGTAAACATCTCTATTTTAGCGTAGAAAAGTCCACCTCGTTGCGTCTCTGCAATAAGTACGTCACTCTCTCTCTCTCTCTCGAGTCGTCACTTCCCAAACGAACCTTCATTGTTATGAAGAATCGATAAGAAGAAGGATCATCACAACAGAAAACTAACTTCCTATACTTAAGCTCAAATAGCGAAATAAAACTTAACACTTAACGCTGACTCACAGCCAGAGCCGAACTCGTCAGCCAGAGCTGACTCGCCAGAGGAATCGTCTAGCCAGAAAAATCGCCTAGCCAGAGAAATCGCCCAGCCAGAGGAATCGCCCAGCCAGAGGAATCGCCTAGCCAGAGGAATCCGCATGCCAGAGGAATCCGCATGCCAGAGCTGGAACGAACCCGCTGTAACGCTAGAGCTGGAGCGAACCCGCTGGGACGCCAGAGCTAACTTCCAGAGCTAACCTCCAGAGATGACTCAACATCCATCAACTGCCAGAGCTGACTATGCTCGGCAGAGCTGGTTTATACGCAGCAGACTCAACAAATCAACACTCATCATGCTCTCTCTCGATCTAACACTCCTCAAAACCTTAAACTTAACTTATCATGCTCAACCTCAACTTAGAACACAAAACTCAAGAAAACCCTAATATGCATTTCTAAGTTTCACGCACAGTACATTCATCTCTACAACCTACAACTTAACATGCTTGGTAAAAACAGATTTTAACAAAGAAACAACCTAGCATGCTCCTAAAACACAAACACAAGTTACATCGATTTACAAAAATCGAAGAACAAGTGACGACGACGAAGAACATAGCCGGGCTGCCCTCCTGGGTTCCCTAGCTATGGTTCGAACCGATCTTAACTCCTTCATTAAACATGCTCGACATCTACCCAAGAACAACATACTAAAATCTCATGACGATCCGTCGTCGTTTCAAAATAAAGTCGAGAATCGACATCTTTCGACGTCGATGAAAACCGAAAAGAAAACCATCAAAACGTAGGTAGAGATCTTACCTACTTAGATACGTGCTCGAAATGATGATCGGCGCTCGTTTCGGTGCTCGAATCGGAGCTCAAAAGCTTGAAGAAGCTACAAATGAAGAAGGTGTGTGTTCTTGGTGTTTGTGCGTGTGTTTGTGAAAGTGATAGCTGTGGGGCTGACCCACAGCCGCCTTTTATAGAAGGGGAAAGCCTTTAGGCGGTTGGGGGGGGTGGTCTAGGTAGGGTAGTCCTTGATATTTAGCCGTTAAATATCTCGTCTCGTCTCGTCTCATCTCGTTTTAACGACTAACTACCCGTACTCTTCGTTACTCGCCCTCTCAACCTCTACTCACTTTCATCACACTCGTAATTCTATATAAATATAGAAAACGTAAGTTCGTTCTCGAAATTCGGATAAACGAGCTCGGTTCGTTTATCGAGAAATCCCGATTTACTATTCATTCATCTTCTAAAAATATAAAAACTTTCGTCGTTGGACTCGTATCGAAAAACTAAGAATATTTCTCGACGACGTGCACGTAAGATTTTGAAAGTCGACAAAAAGACGAAATAGCCGTATTTTACTATTCATCGTCAAAAAGTCTAAAATTTTCAAAAACGTCAAAACGGACTCAGATTTCAATTCTGAGTTCATCGTTCTCATTCAAATAATTATCTCTAATTATTCAAATACTCAAACTCAATTACGGATATAAAATCCCACATCATTCTCACATCATCAAAAGAACATCTTAACGTCTTTAAACATAAACAAGAAAACTTTGCATAACTCATCACATCATTACACAAAGTATAACAACAAGGGATCTAATCCCTAATTACTCAACTTAAGCAATTAAACACGTCATCAAATGCTCGGGTATTACATACCCTCCCCCTTAAAATAAATTTCGTCCCGAAATTTGTACCTCCTGTAAATGTTTCGGGTACTTCTCTCACATCTCATCCTCAAGCTCGCTTTTTACTCCTCTCTAACTATAATGTCTCCATTGGACCTTATCAAATGCAAACGACTTATTACTCAAATGCCGAATCTTACGATTTAGCATCATCTGAGGTCTCTCTCTTCATGAAGTCTGGTTCTAAGACCATTTCTTCTCAATAAACCACATGGTTTGGGTCGAAAATATATCTTCTCAAATATGACACGTGAAACACGTTATGCACGTTTCCAAAGCTAGGTGGCAATGCCAACCTGTACGCTATTGGACCTAGCTTTCACAAAACTCGTAAGGACTCATAACTCTGGGTCTAAGCTGTCATTTAACTCTAACTCTATTCATCCTTGTACTCAACTCTCTCTGTAAACTCATCCAAAAACGTGACGTAAAATTTTGGATCCCTCTCTGAGGTGATCTACACCGGTACTCTATGCAATCTTAATCTCACGAACGTATAACTGTGCTAACTTATCTGGTCCATACGCGATTAGAATCGATATGAAAAGTGCAGATTTTGTTAGTCGATCAACAATCACCCAAATTGTTGTATTCTCTCTTTGGCTTTTGGGTAAAGCTGTCACAAAGTCTATTGTTATGTGATCCCATTTCTACTCGGGAATCTCTAGCGGGTTTAGCTTCCCATAGGGTCGTTGGTGTAATGCTTTCACTTGCTGACAAGCTAAGCATCGCTCTACAAACGAAACTATGTCTCGTTTCATTTCGTCCCACAAAATTTCTCTTTTTCAAAACTCGATATTCTTAAGTTCATCATCGTGGGAAATGCATATTCTCCCCTCAAACAAGATAGCATTGTCTAATGCTTCTTTGTAATTCTTGAGATCTCCTGCTCTCATCTTTTCTCGTAACTTGCTCATTGTCTCATCTTTCCTTTGTGCTTCATCCCTCATTTTCCTCAAACTAGGCATCGTCGCAACAATACTCGCTATTGTCCCTAATGGTTTTATCACCTCTATCCTCATCTTGTCAAAGTCCTTTATAAGCTCATCCTCTCTCGTGAGGAGACATCCTAACTTTGACGAGACCTTTTGGCCTAATGCGTCGGCTACTACATTGGCCTTTTCGGGGTGATAGTTAATGCCGCAGTCATAGTCCTTCACTAATTCGAGCCATCTCCTCTGCCTCATGTTAAGATCCTTTTGCTCGAAAAAGTATTTCAAACTTTTGTGGTCCATGAAAATCTCACATCTAACTCCGTAGAGATGATGCCTCCAAATTTTTCAGGGCATGCACAACAGCTGCAAGTTCTAAGTCATACGTTGGATAATTTATCTCGTGGGGTCTAAGTTGTCATGATGCATAGGCTATAACTCCTCTTTATTGCATCAAAACACATCCTAGCTCATTCTCTAACGCATCTGCGTAGATGGTATATTCTTTATCCATTTCTGGGACTATCAGCACTGGTGATGTAGTCATCCTCTTTTAAGCTCTTAAAACTCTCTTCACACTCCTCTATCCAATTGTACTTAGCTTCCTTTCTAAGTAATTGGGTCATCGGTCTCGCTATCGTGGAAAATTCTGCAATAAACCTCTGATAGCATGCTAAGCCTAAGAAGCTGCGAATCTTGTTAGGCGTAGTTGGTGATCTCCATTTATGTACAGATTGTACCTTGGCGGGGTCAACCTTAATCCCTTCGGATGAAACAATATGTCCTAGGAACGTTACTTCGTTCAACCAAAATTTCACCCTTGGTGAATTTGGCAAAAAGCTTCTCAGCTCTAAGCATTTCCAACACTACTCTCACATGTTGTTGGTGCTCTTGCCCATTCTTCGAATAGATGTGAATATCATCTATGAAGACTAGGACAAATTTATCCAGGTATTGATGAAACACTCGATTCATGAGATCCATGAATACTGATGGGGCGTTCGTCAAACCAAATGACATAACTATGAACTCATAGTGTCCATACCTCGTTCGAAAAGCTGTCTTAGGTATATCATCCTGTCGAATCTTCAACTGGTGATAACCCGATCTCAAGTCAACTTTCGAGAAAATACTCGCTCCTCTTAATTGATCAAACAAGTGTTCTATCCTTGGTAAAGGATATTTGTTCTTGAGTGTCAATTTATTCAGCTCGCGATAATCTATGCACATTCTCAACGTGCCATCCTTCTTTTTGACAAAAAGGACTGGTGCTCCCCACGGGGATACACTAGGTCGGATAAACTCTAACTCGAGCAGTTCTTGTAGCTGAATTATCAGCTCTTGTAGCTCCTTAGGTGCCATTCTGTAGGGTACCATCGACACTGGTGCTGATCCAGGTTCTAGATCGATAGTAACCTCCAACTGTCTTATTGGTGGCAAATTCTGGTAAAGTCTCGAGAAATACATCTCTATACTCCCTTACCACTGCTACATCTTTTAAGTTTTTACTTGATTCTCCTTCATCATTCAAGTAAACTAGGTAAGCTTGTGCTCCTTTCTTCTCTACCAACTTCGACGCTTGAAGTGCCGAAAGATTGGAACTCTCTTCTTTTCTATCAATGCCGTGAAAACATGTATGTTCCTTCCCAGGCGGCTGGAAAGTTATCTGTCTCTTCTTAAACTCAATCAGGGCAAAGTTCTCCTCTAACCAGTCTATCCCTAGACTAATGTCTACGTCCCACATAGACATTAAGTGCAAGGTTCTTATTCTCATCCTTAGTGATCCTAACTCAAGCTCCAAGTTAGAAATTACGTGAGAAACTGTAGTAGCTCTTCCTACAGGAGTGATTACTCTCAACTCGGGACTAGCTCATCTTGGCTCGAGTTTGAAGGTATCTACTTCAAACAATTAAAGAATGTGAGGCTCCTGTATCAAACAGAATCCTGACTGGTACATCCTATAACTTGCCCCTACCTCTCAGGTTTCCCTGATTTTTCTCTCGGACTGCTTTTGATTTAGCGCAAAGGCTCTCTGATGCTGTGGCGGTTGTGGTAGTTGCTGCTGCTGCTGTTGCTGTTTCTGCTGTATACATTGCGGCTGACGCAGTTGTTGGGGCAGTTGGTGATATCCCATGATAGCGCTCACGGGTTGAGCCGAATTCTGATTAGGCTTCCCTCCCACCATTCCTTGTTGTCTACCCGGCAATATGACGAGTAGTGACCAGCTTGTCCACAGTTGACGCAACTATTAGTTCCAGCTTTGCAATCCCCCAAGTGCATCTTGTTGCACCTGGCACACGGCGACGTCCTCTGTTGTCCTGATGACTGTCCAGGATATTGTTGCTTACTCTGTTGTTGATGGACTTGTCCTTGCCACGGCTTTTGTTGCCATGTGCTTTGTCCTCCCACTTTCTCTTTCCATTGTGTCCTTGAGATACTGTCTGTTGTCCTCTAGGCGTCTTTATCTGAGTCAACGGCAGTGTGGGTGACTGCAGTATTTTCTATGGCTGTAAAGTTAATCTCCATATCCAAGGCTCGATTCAAAGCCTCGGTGCATGACAAGGCACTCTGACTTGCCAATACTACTTTAAAGTTCTGCCTTAATCCGGCACATAAAGACTCAGACATCTTCTTGTCAGTATCCATCTTCTGATGAGCGAAACGTGGTAGCTCACAGAATTCTCGGTTTATACTCTACAACCGATTTTTTTCCTTACATCTAACTTCGATATTCAGCCTCTCGCTGCTTACGGTACTCCTTGGTACATACTTCTGAGTAGCCTTGAAACGTTCTCAAGTGTAGTTTACCAGTTGCTCGGGTGTCAGAGTCTTCTGACGTGTCTCTCACTAGTCTTATACATCAAAAGAAACTACTAGGACAACTCAAAAGTTGTAAGGGTTCAACCCTAGAATGACATCAAAACAAATTGTTGCAAACAAGTTTGCTCAAGAGACTCGAATGAATGACCAGAGGGTAGAATGAAGTAACTACCAGGTCGAACAAAATGACCTAGAGTAAGAATCCATCTGATCTTTTCAACTGAAAGTTGAAACACGTGGGTTTATAAACCCAAAACACGTCTACTGAGATTTGGATCACGCGGACTGGCCAGGTCCAACATAATCACTCCCCAGTCACACGGGAAATACTATCCCAAACTTGAAAAAAAAAATTGCGTCCTTGAGACCCTCAACATACTATACATAAGAAAACTTATGTATGCAACAGCAAGCTAAAAGCTTCGTCTTTGGGTCTTTGAAACCCTCAACTCAACCATCACTCTAAGCGTCCTCGAAACTCAAGTCCGACTCACTAACTCAACTCTAAGGAAACCCTCACGGTCAGCTCAACATTCATCTATGAAGCAATAAGCACTCACGAATTGCTAACATAAAGACCACTCTTGGTCCACTAAATATGTCCATCAGTAGAATGCCTCTTTCTTTTGAGGACTTACATAAAGGGGTCATATAAGCCCTACGAAAACCATAGTATCTATCGTGATGTCCTTTCTAAGCTAACACCATGAATAGTACTATGTCTCGATTTGGACCTACTACGGTAATTGCTACCAGTTAACTCATCTAGTTGCTACTTTAGCATACTAGGAACATACATCTATCTAACATCAGTAGGGTACTATTTTCGCATGCTTATCTCTCAGCATGTAAAAAGCTCAAGTACCAGTATCTCCTGAGTAAGTTATATACATCGCAAAGTAATTTAAACTAAACAAAAATGAGGGTGTACTGCTCATACTCTCAAGATCATCCTTAGCTCTAGACTACATCGGCTTCTCTTCTCGTCCTCATCAACTCTAGCCCTCCTCGGCTACTTCTCATCCTCATCAATTCTAGCCCTCATCGGCTACTTCTCATCCTCATCAATTCTAGCCTCCATCGGCTCCTTCTCATCCTCATCATGTTTATCGTTCTATCATCTTCGGTAACTGATACTCCCGGATCGACTCGATATCTACTACATTCTTCTGGAGTCCCTGGTAGAAAAACAGGCATCCTGGCAATATATCCGCATAGGAAATCTGGGTATCTGTAACAAATCCCATCTCTTGTGGCCCAGTGTTCAAGACGACACATCCCATCATATTGAGAGGCTTTCTTCCTTGCTCACTCCTACCACTCGATTGGTAGCACGGGGACTAGGTGCACGATGCCATCCAGTCTAGTAACAACTATTAGGCTTTCATCCTTTCATAATCTATGAACATGTGTTTGAAAATCTGCTAGGGTATCCCTGTACCACATACTGTACGCCTCGTCCTCGTATCCGATCTTCCCCGAGTTCGGTCTCACAGCAGTCCACTTTCGTGCAATGCCAACAGTCCTGGCCAACCTATAAGGGGAACTTAAAGGTGACTCTAGGAACTAACTCTACTTGGCTCAAGAAACAGAAATAAACAAAACATACTTAGCAAATATCATACTAAGTAATACTGTTCTCTTAAAACTCAAGCTCAAAACATCTAAATTCTCACCTCGTCCCATCTCTCTCTAAACAATGATGTTAGATCCCTTAATCTAAATCATCGTGACTCAGTAAGGCAACTCAAACAATTCTCTCTCAAAGCCATTTCCAAAGACTATGGCTCATGATACTTTCTCAAGTACCATTCAAGTTGCGTGCGCAAGTAACTTGCGTCACAAAACATCTCAACAATCATACAATATCACAATGTAGCATGCTAATAACTCATCATTAATCATGCTATTATGCTCAAATTCATAACTCAACTCATAACTCATACAAACAAGTACTTAAAGCAATTGCTAATTCTCTCAAGCTTTAGCTCTAAGTTCTCATTTCATCCTTCTACTTAGTAGAAAATCTCTCTTAACAAAGACATTAGATTCCTTCATCTAAAATACATCACATCATAACTCATGCAACATACTAACTCGTTATTAATCATGTTGTCATGCTCAACTCAAGTTATGCATCTTCAAAGTATAACATCATAACTCATCATATAATCTCAACATCATGCTCTTCAAAATTTAATGGCAATTAAACTTTGAACTTTTACATACCTCGTTGAGCTTAGTGTGATGGTGCGCTGAGCTCACGGTTGTTAATAACTATCAGCCTAGTAACTCATTCTAGACTAAACTCAAGACTTCTAATTCAGAGCTTTAACCTACAAGCCAAAGCTCTGATACCACTCTGTCGCAGCCCGCCCTAGCTAGGGATAACTAGGCCGAGTGATCCACGACTAGGGATGGGGTTAAAGAAGAAGGGGAAGAAAGGGGCGTCAATTAAAACCGTAACACTTACTCATTCTAATAAGACTCGTCATTATTACTAATTAATACTCAATTGAAAACATTACTCAAGGAAGACATAAAACTTAATTAATACATTAATCAAGTTATTACATCGACGGAAACATCATCTAAAACTTAAAGTACGACATAACAGTACTAAAAGTACTCTGCAGCGGAAAAGTAGCTAGACATATGTATGAAGACATATTCTAGTCAGGTTACATATTTATTAACAACTCTGTGACTCCGCTCAATGCAGCACCATCATCACACCGTCTCAACCTGCACATTTTTGAAAAAGATATGCAGGGCTGAGTACAAAAGTACCCAGTGAACACATGTCAAAACATCACATGCATATAACATCATACATATTGTCATTGTCATTTCATATGCAAAACATAAGGGATTTATATAAAAGGCCTTATGTTCGCTAAACTCATTTTCATTTCTCAAAGTTGTCTGCGCAGACTTTTCTCATCAAGTAAGTATCGTATCTGTTAACTTATGTACTGAGAGGGAGGCCTCCCTTTGCAGCACTGTGATCGGCCAACCTGAAAGATGACTCACGACCACCGTGTACACTAATTCTACCTCGCGTAGAACCGATATCATTTCTCATACAGATAGATAACATACTAACACATCAAATATTTTGG
The DNA here is from genome assembly GCF_028751815.1 of Salvia miltiorrhiza. Lineage (NCBI taxonomy): Eukaryota > Viridiplantae > Streptophyta > Magnoliopsida > Lamiales > Lamiaceae > Salvia > Salvia miltiorrhiza. Next base: position 3,967,176 of record NC_080387.1, on the reverse strand, counting down.
CAATGCAATGACTTAAAATATATTTTCAATTCATGCTTTGAAAGGAAAATAAAACATCAATGCATTTAACATCCATCTTAATCATACATCATACCTCATACATCATACATCATACTCCGTACATCATACTTCATACATCATATATCATACATCATACTTCATTAATCAAACGCGTAAACATCTTGATTTTAGCGTAGAAAAGCCCACCTCGTTGCGTCTCTGCAATAAGTACGTCACTCTCTCTCTCTCTCGAGTCGTCACTTCTCAAACGAACCTTCATTATTATGAAGAATCGATAAGAAGAAGGATCATCACAACAGAAAACTAACTTTCTATACTTAAGCTCAAATAGGGAAATAAAACTTAACACTTAACGCTGACTCACAGCCAGAGCTGACTCGCCAGAGGAATCGTCTAGCCAGAGAAATCGCCTAGCCAGAGAAATCGCCCAGCTAGAGGAATCGCCCAGCCAGAGGAAACGCCTAGCCAGAGGAATCGCCCAGCCAGAGCAATCGCCTAGCCAGAGGAATCGCCCAGCCAGAGCAATCGCCCAGCCAGAGGAATCGCCTAGCCAGAGGAATCCGCATGCCAGAGGAATCCGCATGCCAAAGCTGGAACGAACCCGTTGGAACGCCAGAGCTGGAGCGAACCTGCTGGGACGCCAGAGCTAACTTCCAGAGCTAACCTCCAGAGATGACTCAACATCCATCAACTGCCAGAGCTGACTATGCTCGGCAGAGCTGGTTTATACGCAGCAGACTCAACAAATCAACACTCATCATGCTCTCTCTCGATCTAACACTCCTCAAAACCTTAAACTTAACTTATCATGCTCAACCTCAACTTAGAACACAAAACTCAAGAAAACCCTAATATGCATTTCTAAGTTTCACGCACAGTACATTCATCTCTACAACCTACAACTTAACATGCTTGGTAAAAACAGATTTTAACAAAGAAACCACCAAGCATGCTCCTAAAACACAAACACAAGTTACATCGATTAACAAAAATTGAAGAACAAGTGACGACGACGAAGAACATAGTCGGGCTGCCCTCCTAGGTTCCCTAGCTATGGTTCGAACCGATCTTAACTCCTTCATTAAACATGCTCGACATCTACCCAAGAACAACATACTAAAATCTCACGACGATCCGTCGTCGTTTCAAAATAAAGTCGAGAATCGACGTCTTCCGACGTCGACGAAAACTGAAAAAAAAACCATAAAAACGTAGGTAGAGATCTTACCTACTTAGATACGTGCTCGAAAAGATGATCGGCGCTCGTCTCGGTGCTCGAATCGGAGCTCAAAAGCTTGAAGAAGCTTCAAAGGAAGAAGGTGTGTGTTCTTGGTGTTTGTGCGTGTGTTTGTGAAAGTGATGGCTGTGGGGCTGACCCACAGCTGCCTTTTATAGAAGGGGAAAGCCTTTAGGCGGTTGGGGGGTGGTCTAGGTAGGGTAGTCCTAGATATTTAGCCGTTAAATATCTCGTCTCGTCTCGTCTCATCTCGTTTTAACGACTAACTACCCGTACTCTTCGTTACTCGCCCTCTCAACCTCTACTCACTTTCATCACACTCGTAATTCTATATAAATATAGAAAACGTAAGTTCGTTCTCGAAATTCGGATAAACGAGCTCGGTTCGTTTATCGAGAAATCCCGGTTTACTATTCACTCATCGTCTAAAAATATAAAAACTTTCGTCGTTGGACTCGTATCGAAAAACTAAGAATATTTCTCGACGACGTGCACGTAAGATTTTGAAAGTCGACAAAAAGACGAAATAGCAGTATTCTACTATTCATCGTCAAAAAGTCTAAATTTTCAAAAACATCAAAACGGACTCAGATTTCAATTCCGAGTTCATCGTTCTCATTCAAATAATTATCTCTAATTATTCAAATACTCAAACTCAATTACGGATATAAAATCCCACATCATTCTCACATCATCAAAAGAACATCTTAACGTCTTTAAACATAAACAAGAAAACTTTGCATAACTCATCACATCATTACACAAAGTATAACAAACAAGGGATCTAATCCCTAATTACTCAACTTAAGCAATTAAACACATCATCAAAAGCTCGGGTATTACAGTGGTCCTATCAATACGTTATGACGTATCAGTATAGACAAGTAGTCAAGACAAACTACTTCCATCTATACCGCAGCCTAAACCAATGACTCGTCCTTAAGTCATCTCGGCTGTGATCATTTTTTATATCTCTTAAGATTATTCCAATTATATGATCTTCTGTGATCTACAATACACCATATAATCTACTTATAAAGAGATAAGGGACATACATGTGCAATCATGAACACAATCAGATAGGAGATTAAACAGTGGTAACAGGAAACATTGTATACAAGCATAAAACGCTCTTGCTTTACAGTATACAAATCCAACAATCTCCCACTTATACTAAAGCAAACTTTTAGTATACAATGTGTCAAAATACTAGCTATTACAACACTATCACTTCTTCTCCCACTTATACTGAAAGTTTCCTTAATTGGGTGGCATCAACCGCAATCCCATCCCTCGAGCATGCTTCTCGTAGGCCTTTTGCGGCAGACTCTTCGTGAAAGGGTCAGCTAAGTTCTCCAAAGTATTGATCTTCTCAACCAGCACATCTCATCTGCTTACGATCTCTCGTATGATGTGGTACTTTCTCTCTATGTGTTTGGTCGCCTTGTGGCTCCTGGGTTCCTTAGAATTTGCCACTGCACTCGAGTTATCACAATAGATTATGATACTCTTAGGCAAATTAGGTACCACTCCTAGATCCAACAGGTAGTTCCGGAACCATACAGCCTCTTTAGCAGCTTCGGAAGCAGCTACATACTCGGCTTCCATGGTGAAGTCTGCAATGCACTTCTGCTTTGCACTCCGCCATGATACGGCTCCACCTCCCAAGGTAAACACATAGCCAGAGGTAGATCTCTTCTCATCCCGGTCAGCCTGGAAATCCGAATCGGTGTAACCCAAAGGAGTTAGACTGTCTGACTGGTAAACTAGCCTATAATCTCGAGTCCTCTTCAGGTACTTGAGAATATGCTTTACCGCAGTCCAGTGTCCTGGTCCAGGGTTCGACTAATATCTTGCAACCATGCCAACGACATAGCAAATATCAGGTCTCGTGCAAAGCATTGCATACATGAGGCTACCTACAGCGGAAGCATATGGTACCTTTCTCATTTCCTCAACCTCACTAGGCGTCTTAGGACACATGTCCTTAGACAGAGGAATGCCATGTCTGAAAGGTAGCAACCCTTTCTTGGCAGTTTGCATGCTAAAACGAGCAATCACAGTATCAATGTAAGACGCTTGAGATAAGCTCAACATCCTTTTCTGGCGATCACGAACAACCTTGATCCCCAGGATGTACGCTGCATCTCCTAAGTCCTTCATTTGAAACTGTTCGGATAACCACTTCTTTATGTCCGATAATAGCTTCACATTGTTGCCAATGAGGAGGATATCATCTACATAAAGTGCAAGGAAAACCACATCACCATTGGCATCTAAACGGTACACGCAACTTTCGTTTTCACAACGAGTAAATCCATAGGATTTAATGACCTCGTCAAAATGTTTGTTCCATGACCTCGAAGCTTGCTTAAGTCCATAAATGGACTTCTTCAGCTTCCATACAAGATGCTCTTCGCCCTTCTTCACAAACCCTTCGGGTTGCTGCATATAGATGTCCCTTCCTTCTTCAAGGAAACCGTTTAAGAAAGCGGTTTTGACATCCATTTGCCAAACCTCAAGGTTCATGTGGGCTGCTATGGCAAGGAGTATTCGGATAGACTTAAGCATGGCAACCGGCGAAAAAGTTTCATCATAATCTATACCCTGTTCCTGGGTATAGCCTTTTGCCACCAGTCTAGCATTAAAAGCTGCGACTTCGCCATCCGAATCTCTTTTTCTCTTGTATACCCACCTAATACCTATAGCTAAAAAGCCATCTGGTAGTTCGGTTTTCTCGTATACATCCATAGCAGTCATGGATTCTATTTCAGAAACCATGGCGTCGTACCAAGAATCTGCATCTACATCTTCCATTGCTTGTCTAAAGTTATCTGGGTCGATATCCTTTTGTTCATCAACAGGGAGAAGATCCGAAGATTCTCCCAAGAACATAAATCGATCGGGTTGGACGATAACCCTCCCACTACGACGAAGCGGTGGTGGTACAGTTGTGACAACGGTTTGTGCAGTGTCCTGTGGTGCATTCACTTGCACACTTGGCTGGGGTGATGGAATCGCCTGTCCATTGCCTTCGATTTCTTGAAGAACAACCTCGGACTTTGACTTGTGTTTATCTATATAATCCTGTTCCAAGAATCGTGCGTTGGTGCTAACAACCACTTTCTGATTCTTAGGATTATAGAAATAACCACCTCTCGTTTCCTTTGGATATCCTACAAACAACATTAATTCGCATCTAGGTTCTAATTTCTTTGCCTCTTTGTCAAGCACGTATGCAGGACAACCCCATATCCTCACATGATTCAGGCTAGGCTGTCGCCCTGACCATAATTCAATGGGAGTCTTAGGCACAGACTTGGACGGTACTAGATTCAGCAAGTAAGCCGTCGTTTGCAAGGCATATCCCTAAAACAAAATAGGCAACGATGCATAACTCATCATTGATCGTACCATCTCCAAAAGAGTTCTGTTTCTTCTCTCCGCTACACCATTCTGTTGGGGAGTACCCAGTGCAGTCAATTGGGATGTAATCCCAGAATCTGACAAGTATTGCTTAAACTCGTTTCCAAGGTATTCGCCACCGCGATCAGACCGCAGTGACTTGATAGATTTACCCAATCTCTTCTCCACTTCCGCCTTGAATTCTTTGAATTTCTCAAAGCATTCAGACTTGTGTTGAAGTAGGTAAATATACCCATATCTTGAGTAATCGTCAATGAAAGTGACGAAATACTCATACCCTCCACGAGCTCTTGTGGACATCGGTCCACACAGGTCAGAATGAATCAATTCCAACACATGCGAGGTCCTATTCCCCTTTGCCTTAAAAGGCCTTGCCGTCATCTTTCCCTCTATGCAGGATTCGCATGTTCTAAATGGAACAGCTTGAAAGTCTTTCAAGATTCCATTTGACACGAGCCTTTGGATCCTACTTAGATTGATGTGGCCTAACCTTAGGTGCCAAGCATGTGTATATTGTTCATGAGAGAAGTATTTCCTTTCATTTGGATTTAGACAGATTTATGATGTAGATGCAACATGGACAGAGTTATTAATTGGACATGTAATAGTATAGAGAGAATTGTTCAAAATTCCGGAACAAATAATCTTGTTATTTTTCATGATAGAGACACCTCTATCAAAAGTAACAGAAAATCCATCCATAAACAATTTTGAAACAGAAATAATGTTCCGCCGAAACTCCGGCACATATAAAACATCTCTCAAAACAAAAATGTCATCACCAAAATATAAAGATAACTCTCCAATAGCAACAGCTGCGACCTTCGACGCATTGCCCATGGAGATGGTGATCTCGTCACTTCCCTGCTCCCTTGTCGGCCTGAAGCCCTGTAAGGTGTAACAAACATGATCAGTTGCCCCCGTATCCACTACCCATAAATGAGTAGAAAACGAAGCTAAACATGTCTCAGTTACTAGAACTTGTGACGTACCTTGTCCCTTTGCCTTGAGCACCGAACAATCTTTCTTCCAGTGCCCATTCTTTCCGCACTTGAAGCACTTGCCCTTACCCTTTGGCTTCTTCACGCCACCAGTAGGGCCGCCCACCTTACCACTCCCGCTAGCTCCACCGTCACCCCTGCCTTTTGGACCTTTTTGCTTCATTTTCCCGCCTTTCGACGAAGAAGCCGATCCCTTGGCAGCAACAAGGACCTCTTTCCCGCTACCCATGACTCCCTCTACCATAACTAGAGCATTCAACAACTCATTGAGAGTATAGTTGGCCTTGCTCATAATGGCATTGAGACGGAAGTTCTCAAAGGTCTTGGGGAGAGTATTTAGGATGATGTCAACCTTGACATCCCCTTCTATACCGCCTCCGAGCAACTCGAGCCTGTCAAACAGATTTATCATATGCATGACATGCTCGTGCACAGAACTGCCCTCGCTCATCTTACATGCCAAGATTTCTCTCATTATGTTAAAGCGAGCAGATCTTTCGGATTCCCCATAAACCTCAGTGAGGTTCAACATGATTTCAGCTGCATCAACCATGACCTGATGCTGGAGTTGCAAGGTTTGTGACATAGTCATCATAATATAGCACTTGGCCATATTATTTGACTTGTGCCACCTTTTATGCGCCTCTCGTTCCGCATCGGTTGATTCATCAGTAAGGGTTGCAGGACATGGGGTAGTAAGCACAAAACTGTGCTCCTCAGCAAGAATATACATTATATGGCGTTTCCATTCAGAGTAATTAGGACCGGTGAGAGGATTGTTGGCGAGAATAGAGATTATTGGAGACATAGACATATCTGAATGTAAACAAATAAACATGTAAGAACATGAAGCACATAAATTGTAACAATAATATTGTAACCTTTTGATAAAACAATATTAATGAAACCTCCAACTGCCCAAGGAATCTCACGAGTAAGCCACGATAGGGTGGACGTTTACACATGAACTCTTCAACCAGACTATTTACCTAGTCGTTTAATTTCCATCCATGTCAACTTAACCTTTTGACAAAGGAAATTAATAGTTGGACTTTAACTAGACCATATCATATTCAAGAAGGGACTCTGATGGGGAGTTGTACATTGTACTTGAAATGATACCTAAGCAGCGACCACAATTTAACCTTGAGTATTAAATTCTTGAAATTGGCATACTCACTAGGACCATACCGCTTCCAATTTAACCTCTTGGTTATCTTATTTAAAATCCATCCTCTAAAGTACTTATGAAAATTACACGAGTAAGCCACGATAGGGTGGACGTTTACCGCATAACTCCCACTACTTAAATGGATTTAAATATTTTTAATAGAAATCTCAACTTAACAAACTTGTGAAATCAAATATGAAGTAAGCCACGATAGGGTGGACATTTACTCATATTTTCAATCACTTTGTCTTGAGACCGCATGTGAAGGTCTACATAATTTTAAGAATAAAAATTATTATTAACAATAACCACAATCTAACTTTGAAATTAAATTCTCGAATTTGACATACACACTAGGACCATGTCGCATTTCATTTAATTTCTCAGTTATCTTATTTAATTCCATCTTCTAAAGTACTTGTGAAAAATTATACGAGTAAGCCCTGATAGGGTGGACGTTTACCGCATAACTCCCACTACTTAAATGGATTTAAATATTTTTAATAGAAATCTCAACTTAACAAACTTGTGAAATCAAATATGAAGTAACCCACGATAGGGTGGACGTTTACTCATATTTTCAATCACTTTGTCTTGAGATCGTTTGTGGTAATTTAAATAATTTTTAATCATCTATAAAATTATCAACAGCTTAGTCTTTTTAATTCAAAAGATTTGATCATGCTCAACACATAATCCTAAACATGCTCATCTAGAACGCAACATGTAAAACATGCTCACAGAATTCTAAAACATGCTTAAGAAAATGATAAACCTAGCATGCTTGTCTAAGCGCAATTAATAAACACATATTAACAAGCAGAGACAAAAACAGCATGCAAAGAGCATAAGGGATAAACACCACGACATGCTTAATACTCTCGCTATCTATCAACACGTGCACTGGAGTATCCCTTGCTCGCCCCCACATTGTCAATGATCGTGTAAGGCTTGCACTGGACAAAGAATTTAAACTAGAAATATTACCTAGAATCAATTCCTCTTCTCCCTTGTCTGAAGGAATATTAAACTGAATTTAAACTAGAAATATTACCTAGAATCAATTCCTCTTCTCCCTTGTCTGAAGGAATATTAAACTGAATTAATACTCTAATTGCCTGATGATCGTTTCTTGGATTATTATTAATTTATCATACAACGATTAATCTTAACATGCTCTTATGAATTTAACAGTTGCACATTGGTGTTAGGAATACTTACTTGAGAAGCGGATGCAGAGGTCGTTGATGATCGAATCGAAAGACTTCAGTTCTGATCTTCTGAACTGTATCCCGCTCAGCTTTCACCGTTGGATGGACAACGAACTATGAAAGTCCCAAGCTAGAAATTCCCACTCGTTTCCTGCGCCTCTCTGCTATCTCAAAACCCTAATTAATTAGCGTGTGTGTTTTTCTGAGAGCAGACAGCTGTATTTAAATAATAAATACTGAGAGGGGGCACCAGTTTAGGGTGATGGGCGATTTCTAGCTCTTCTAGGGCTAGGAGAGTTTGGGCCAGTCCAGGGACCAGATACAAGGAATAAAGATGGGCCTCAAATAAATTAATTATCCATGGTCAGCCCAGACCATAATTAATTTATAAATATCAGTTCATTCCACTAGAGAACCAATATTGACTTACCCCTTTATTGCCGGTGATGAGTCGGGGCTTGTATTTAGACTTATTAAATCCCCGTATTTAAAATATCCGACATCCATTAATTAATTAGAGCTCTGACAGCTTAAATTAATTAATCTCTTTGTAATCCTTAAGTAGTACCACTCAAACCTTATTATTGCGCCTGAACTTAATCAACCTGCAGGGTTTGACGCAATAAACCTTAATGAGTTCCTTAAGGGGATGTCATTATCCTATACCGGATACGGGTACTAATACAGATAACCAAATATCATACATTGACCGCTATCACCCAAGATACAGAGTACTCAAGTTACTATATAACTCTCACCCATAGTAAATCAAAGTGATATACGAATCAACATATATATCTGGAATCTTATTAGTATTAAGATCTTATAAGTCACCGAGATCTTTGATTCTTCACTTAAGTCAGATAGAAGAATATATCTCACTGTGGTCCTATCAATACGTTATGACGTATCAGTATAGACAAGTAGTCAAGACAAACTACTTCCATCTATACCGCAGCCTAAACCAATGACTCGTCCTTAAGTCATCTCGGCTGTGATCATTTTTTATATCTCTTAAGATTATTCCAATTATATGATCTTCTGTGATCTACAATACACCATATAATCTACTTATAAAGAGATAAGGGACATACATGTGCAATCATGAACACAATCAGATAGGAGATTAAACAGTGGTAACAGGAAACATTGTATACAAGCATAAAACGTTCTTGCTTTACAGTATACAAATCCAACATTGTCCATTTCATCCTCTTCATCTTCCTCATCTTCTCCAACGAACAACATCACCTTCCCTCGACACTTGTGAGTTACACTCCATTTTTTGTCACAATTAAAACACTCTCCTTTCGCCCATTTTTCCCTCATCTCAGCTTGGGAAAACTTGTGCACTGTAATTCCCGACCTTTCTGCTTGTTGTAGTTCATCCTTCACGTTATTTGGGTTTGAGCACCCAGCTGACAGAATAGCTTGTCCCTAAGATGGATTTAATGTACTAATTACATGCATTTGATTCTGACGTGCCATCGGATGAAAGTCACTCAGACGATCATCATTTCGAGATTCAAATAATCTCGCGAGGTTGAAAGCTTCAGAGAATTTTGCAGGTCGAGCAATCATGACATCTCTTTTCACCTCTTTTCGCAATCCTGCAACGAACATAGATAACAACATAGGCTCAGATCCCATTTACCTTATTCATTAGCCCTTCAAACTCTGCTTGGTAATATGCCACAGTACTCCTTTACATTAGTTTTGCGAGCTGCCTGGTGAAGTCTTCGAACTAAGATAGTCCAATTCGTTCATTAACTTGAGTAAGGAAGTACTCCCAAGTGGTTAACTTCTTATTAGTGTTCAACCGTTGGTACCAATATGAGGCTTTCCCTTCCATATTAAAAGCTGCAATTGTCAACCTTTGCGGTTCCGGTATCTCATGGAATCAAAGTATTCATGCACTCGAAATATCCAACCATGAGGGTCTGTTCCATCGAATCTGGGCAGCTCCAATTTCATGGTGTGAACTTGTTGGTTGCCTCCCGGGTGTCCCGTCGCATCAAACCTGACACGATTTTCTGGTGGCTCCCCGCGTTCAACCCTATGCTGAGCAAGACCATGCATCATCACCTTGATCTCCTCCACAGCGTCTGCCACTTCTTGGTATTTCATTGTTTGCGTCACCGTTCTTTTGTCGAACTGCTCTTGTAGTTATGTTATTGCTTCTTTCCAATCAACCGTTTTTCCTATGGTGTATTTTTCTTCCTCCATTGTTGTTGAACGTCTTGCGCCTCACGAACCACGCCTCCAAGAAGAGCTCGCTTTGAAAAGCCCTCTCAATGAAAGCACCAATGATACGTCTTGCTTCAAGGCGTATCGAACCTGTGCTTTGAGCGCACGAAAACTCCAAGCCCAGCCCTCTTGCGGCTAAAAAGGATAATTTCATTACTTAACCTTACAGGCATGAAACCCTACAATATTTATAGTGCTGAAAGTTAAGAAGGCCCTATCCAACTAAAAAGAGATAAAAACGATTATTAACAATAAAGCCCAACAACTTGTAGCCCAACAAGTCCAGCTCCTAATCTTGAAATCGAGAAGGAATTCGCCTTTCACGAACAGGCTTGGTCTTGACTATTGGCTCCACCTGTTCCACTCTCGCATGTTCGCCCTCCATATCTCTCACGTTCTCAACTGACGTATCATCCCTATCTGCCATGAAAAATCATGGTAATGAAGATGAGAGCACGAAAAAATTGATGGGTGCAGTGGGTATCGAGACAGAGAAAAACAGAAAGCATCAACATTTACAAACACAAAAACTGTGTGTAAAAAAGCACCAGAATTCTCAAAATCCATATGACATCTGCCATGAAAAATCATCAATTAATATAAACCAATGAAATTAAAAAGAAATGGGACATGACATGACACTAGATTTGCTCGAAACAGACGGATCCGATCTGATGAACAACACACAAAAAATTTTCACCCCTTTTCCAAGCATAATCTCACAACAATTTTTCATAATTCAAAACTTGAACTCGTGTTCTGTCTTTTCTCTCAAATCCATAGCTTCTTCTTCTACTGGTGACTTTCGTTAGATCACGGCTTTATGGAACAATAAAATCGATGGTTTTATTTAGGATTGTGACGTGTTCGCATCTTATGGTTGGTGTACACATTTCCTCGACGAAGATCACGGCTTTCTTCGGCGGTGGGAAAGAGAGAGGGACTCTGACTTCTAATCTGCAGGCATATCCTTATTTTTTTTCAACTCAAGATCACGACAACTATTACAAGACATGAACGTATAACTCATACAAATAAGATAAAAATATGAGAGGAATCTAGATAAATTAAAAGCAATTTCTTATAAGTTGCATGAAAAAGAAACAAAAGACCTATTCATATTTTCAGCTCATGCTTACTTCGCCTCACTAGCTAAAGACTCAATCAAAGATTCAAATCTAGCCGGCACGCCAACTCTATTAAATTATAATTTAGTACTATATATCATTTCAATTTTCACTCGATCAACCAATTTTACAAATTCCAACAAGAATTTTTCAAACGTCTTTCCCTATGTTTTATACGTAGTAATATTCGTTCCATCTCTCTGTTTAATATCTTCATGATCTTCTTTGATGATCGAAAGCTCTCGAGTATGACAATGGCCACTCCTTTCTTCCCTATTTCCACGGCGTTGCTCTCTGTCTTGGCGATTTTCCCTCTTTTTTGCTATCTCCCCACCTGCCTTGCTCAGTCCCTCTACAACGACGGCGTTTTGATCACGTACAACAATAACTCGACCGAGCTAATCCCGCCGTTTCTTAATCCGGTCAACCTGCCCGACCAGCCGTACCGGTTCAGGTCGACGCTGACGGTTCTCAACAACGGCGGCAGGAGCTGAAGAATTGGCGGGTCTTCGTAGGGTTCGAGCACGGCGAGCTCCTCGTGTCCGCCGCCAACGCCGTGCTCGCCGACGGCGCCTTACTGCCGGCGAACGTCAGCGGCGGCGCTGTTTTCTCCGGAAGCTCGCCCACGGACCTGAAAACTGCGATCGAAACCGCCGGAGATGTTAACCAGATGCGGGCGGTGGTGGAGTTGGTGGGGACGGAGTTCGGTGTGGCGCCGCCAAACGCCTCTTTGCCGGGAAATATTACTCTTGCTAATGACGCCTACCTGTGTCAAAATCTTACCACACAAGGTAATAATCTTTTTGAATTTTGAGGAAAGCGTTTCTTCTTCGGAATTTATGAATTGGTTAATTTAGCCAACTATGATATAAGTTAAATATTTAGGGAAGCTGGGTTTATGGATGAAATTAGATTAGTGATTTAATTGAATAAATTCTTGTCGTATTATTTCAACTAACGTCGTATAAAAGTGGCATGGTATGAATTGAAATTCAGTGTACCATATTTGATGTCCCACTCTGTGGATGCAGGTAACATCATGAACACTTGTTGCACGCTAGACTCGAACACGGAGACGAACATAACAAGGGGCCAAGAATTCTCCCCCCTCCAGACAGGCGACGTGACGATCATGTACGATGTATTGATGACATACGATCCCAACTATTGGGCTCAACTCACAATCTCAAATCACAATCCATTCGGTCGTCTCGACAATTGGGAAGTGAGTTGGGAATGGATGCAAGGCGAATTCATAAACTCAATGCGAGGCGCTTTGCTACAAGTGGTTGACAGCGGCGATTGCATCTTCGGCAGCCAAGGCCAATACTATAAAAACTTCGATTTCTCTAAGGTTTTGAGCTGCGCAAGAAGGCCAACAATCATCGATCTTCCTCTATCCAAGGCTAATGATTCCAACCTAGGATTGATCCCTTTTTGCTGCCGGAATGGGAGCATCCTATCACCAGCCATGGACCCCAGCAAGTCCAAGTCCTCGTTTCAAATCGAAGTGTACAAAATGCCCCCGGAGATCAACAAGACCGAGCTCTCCCCTCCGCTCAACTGGCGGATCAATAGCACGGTCGGGCCGAGTTATCAATGCGGCCAGCCTGTCCGTGTTGTGCCATCTCTCTTCCCCGATCCGTCCGGGCTGCCCTCCCAAAAGGCCGCTATCGCCACCTGGCAGGTGGTTTGCAACACTACCAAGACCGAGCCCAGGAAGCCAACCTCATGTTGCGTCACTTTCTCGTCTTTTTTCAACGACTCGATAGTCCCCTGCAACACCTGCGCCTGTGGCTGTGGCCAGACAAGCACCTGCAGCACCACTGAGCCGGCGCTGCTCCTGCCGGCTCAAGCGCAATTGGTGCCATTTGACAACAGGACAAAGTTCATTAAAGAGTTTGCTAAAATAAAAAGGATGTAGTAACCCGCTCTTTTAAATTATTAAAATCAGTAATGCAATAATTAATTATTGCATCTTTCAGTGTTGATTTTTGATTAATTTCGACTTATGACTTTGAGTTATATAGTACTTGAAGTAGAGTTATTATTTTATTTCACTTGAGAAACCACGATAAGGATTATTGAGCAGTCAATAATTATTATTTCAGATTATAACTGACTTAGCAAAGTCATGTTATTTAATTGTAACAATAAAAATATTATTTTTATTATTATTATTATTATTATTTTACTTAAGTCGTGGATTATACCGACTTGTGAGGAAAATTAAATCTTCGGATTTAATTTAGATATTAGATGAGCAGATGAATTAAATCTACGGATTTAATTTAGATTATTTTACAGTCTATCGACATTAGAAAGACTTTTTAGAATATCGAGATCCGAGATTTATTTAAATAAACAGTATCAAGCAGATACGAGCACGCAATTAGTATTACAAATACAGAATGAGGATTTTACTCATCACATCACAACTTTACAACTTATTATTCTCTGCATTCCTATTTCCTATCTACTACATCAAGAAAGCAAACCAAAGAAAGGGAAAGAAAGGGGACGTGTGCTATGTGTGTAGAATAGCTGCAACAGCAGCCTTTAAGCCACTCTCTCATCCCTTTAACCATGCCATAGGTGTCAATGACAGCCACCCTATGACAATGACAGCCACCACAACCACTCTATGACAATGACAGCCATTCTATGACAGCCATCTCTTCAATCTCCCACCACCAACTCACCTACTCCCACACCCACTGATATACTTCACCCATCCCCTTCCGCTTCTACTCAATCTTCCACACAATTTGCCATATTTCACTCTCACAAGAAAAATCTCAAGCTCACTCCCTCTCAAACAGAACTCGACTGCCTAGGTAAGTTTTGAACTTTGGTTTCATCATTCTCTCATACTCCATCTTGCAAATAATTGAAGGATCCCCTACTGAAATTTTACTGCAGTTGTTCCACTGAAGCCCAGTTTTAATACAGTGAATCAAAACCAATACCAACAAGATCAGACAAACAACTGAAACGAAACCTCTTAAGGTTCCCTCTTGAGCCCTTACCTTATTTGCTAAATTGAAATTCAGTTTTCTTGTATCAGTTTTTGAAACAAAATGACAGTCACATATATGAGCATACAATCTGTATATATATATATATATTTTCATACATCAGAGCATGTATTATAAAAGAAGAAAAATGAAGTTTTGAGCCCTGTTGAGCTGTTGAGTCGAGAGGGAGGTGAGGTTCAGCCGATGGCTGTTCGACGCCGGCGACGGCAAAGGCACCGCTTTTTTCCTCTTCCTGCCAACGAAAGAGAGAGAGAGGAGGAGGAATTAGATTTTCAGATTCTGTATTTTGAGAGAAAGAGAAGGGAGATTTGGGGGTTTACCTGTGCGAGGTTCCTCGCCGTGAGTCCGGCGGCGATAACGGGCGGCGGCTGAAGAAGAGGGGAAGGGTCAATGCCGATCTGAACTTTGAATGATGAGGGAGCAGTCAAGGGAGAGAGAGAACATGGGAAAGTGACAGGGGACTCAAGGGAGAGAGATGGGAGTCGGAATCACCGGTCGGCGGCGGCTTTTGTCGTTGCTGTCACCGGAAACGGACGAAGAGGGGAGAGCAGTGGGTGACGGCGGCTTATCGCCGCTGCTCCTCGGCGAGCTTCCGCAGCGGCGGAGCTTTGTGAGAGAGAGAGGAAGGTTGAGAGGCGAGAGGGCGGCTAGACGGTGATGTCGCCGGAGTTGAGGGCGATGCCGCGCTGCTGCGTTGTGAGTGTGTGTCTGCGTGTGATTTGAGTGAGAGAGGTGAAGAGAGAGCCGAGAGGCAGAGAGGGAGAGTGAGGCGCTGAAGCTATGTGTGTGTGCGTGAGAGGCGCAGATTTGAGGGAGGAAAGGAAGAAAGAAAGGCTAGGGATTGGGGAGTGGGTTTGAGTTTGGGCCGAGTGTTGGGCCATTACATTGGGCCGGGTTATTTCTTTATTTTGGGCCAAGTGATGGGCCGATTTTTAATAAGTGATGGGCCGATTTTTAAAATGGAATTTGGGCTGATTTTATTTATTTAACATGGACTAAATTTTAATTAATGGTTGGGCCTTCATTCATTTAAAATTTTGGGATGCCTTCTATTAATTAAATGGACTACACTTATATTAATTAATTGAACTATTAAATAGTTTAATTAATTATTATTTTAAAAAAATTATTTGCATAATAATATTATATTACTTTTATTATGTGCATATTTTAAGAAAGTAATTATTATATGTTTAAGCATGACATGAAATTTGCATTTGCATTATGCAATAGAAAGTTTTATGATTTAATTGGATTTATTTATAAATTCAATTATTAAAAGAAAATCGTGTAAGGATATTGTTGGTGTCCTTAGCTCAAGAATTAGCTTTCAATTTTTATTATTAAATTTGAAAACCCGGCGTGATGAATCAAGTATGTTTAGTACATCCACTAAGACTTTAAGTTAGCTTCACAAGACCTATTAAGAATAGAATTTCTTGTAGGCTTTATGAACCAAGGGGATTAGCGCTGCTTTCCCAAGACGAGTTTATATGTGATTATGATCTTCAGGCTTTGCCTAACCAGGTGGGCATTACTTTCATATATATCAAATGAGTTTAAATGTTACGTTCAAGCAAGTTATTTCATGACTAAATTAATTGAAGTTATTTCAAATATTGTCTTGCCATAAAATATTTAAATTTCAGTATGATATCTATCTGATGTGACTTTTATTATGCAATCGAATTCGGGTCCTGAGCAGTTGATAGCTATCCTGCCAGGGCTAGTGTACACCAGTGACCGTGAGTCATCTAGCGGGTTGGCCGGTCAAGTGACCGTGAGAGGTGGCCACCTCTCCGGCACAAAGTTCCAGATATGATATATTACAAGAGAACTTAGACTGCAGTTGAACTTTAAGAATCACAAATGAATTTAGTAAGCTTGGGCCTTTTAGCGAAAAACTCCCTTGCTGTACTGTTTATGATGGCATGACAATTTACAGTTTTGAAGCATGTGTTTTTATACTTAGGCATACGTGCCCACTGAGTACTTTTGTACTCAAGCCCTGCATATATTTCTAAATGTGCAGGTTGAGCAGCTGCCGATGGTGATGAAGTGACGAGTGGGACTCTTTTGTCTTATTATATATTAATGAACTCTAGGGTTACATGTCTTCATACATGTAATCAGAACCTTATTCCGCTGCGTACTCAGAAGTTTATGTTATTTTGGATAAGTCGGAGTTATCCGAACTTGCTAGATATTTGAGTCTATACGACTAAAACTCCGTTATATTATAAATATCCATGGTGTTAACATTGATGAAATACGATCCTTTCTTGTTTGATTATTCCCCTTTCTACCCCGCTTCTAATCTCCCTCCATTAGTCACGATTTCCCCGGCTTAATTATCCTTAATTAGGACCGGTCGTGACAGAGTGGTATCAGAGCAGTTCATTTGCTCTGAACCCTAGAGTTAGCCCATTTTTCTAGTATGATCACTAGTATATATGAGTCAGTCAACCAAAGCTCATCACTTCATCACATCGTCATGCTCAGCAAGAAAGAAGGTGGTAATGATTTTAAAACATTGAGAAGTTCACGTTCTATATGAATGTACTGATGCTTACATTCAAGTTTTATGCTTTATTGATTGATTAGATATCTCAATGAACTTACATGCGTTAAGAATGCATGATCACAGTTACGAGAAGAACAATAGAAGCTAGAAACTCAGTTATATTTCACTATAGCCATGGTGAAGAGCTAAGAAAGAGGAAGAGAATCCAATGAAAGTAGTGCAAGCAGAGTGCCATGCACGAATCACTGAAGCAGGCATAGTTCTTCATTCAGGTTGTTCACGCGTGACAGAACACCGAATCGACTATTGCCTTATTTGATGATAGATCACGTGAATCATTGCTCGTAGCGACGAGTGTGACTTATGTAATCAGTTAGCTATCGCATAATGAGCTAAGACTCATTACTAACTCTCGATTATCATCAGTTATGGCATGAAGGGAACCTTCATGATTTATGTTCGAACTTTAGAGTCAGACTCACATGCAGTTATAACACTTTGTGTATGATGTTATAGCATCGCGATTAGAACTGCCAGCTTACAGTTTCAGATATTCAGAACCTTTATGATTACAATTACCTATTATATTACACGTGAGCATGATTTAGAATCCCTATTGATTACGATCACCTGCTACAAATCGAAAGGAGGATAGGTGCCATGGGTAACTAGAAGTTACCAACCATTATGATTGACTAGAAAAATCTATATAAGTGCGTAAGATGGGAGGAGTTCCTGAAGATGGTTTGGAGTTTAACAAGAGCTAGAAATATCGACAACGGTTCGAGGTTAAAGTTAAGAGATTGAGATTATGATGAGAGACTAAGCAGGTTAAGTATGCATACCTTAGTCGATCAGAGACATTCCCCAGTTAGAACATTTTAGATTAAACATTCAGTTTAGTAGCCAGAATGCAAGCATTGACTAAGGTCATTCCATGACTTAGTATTTTGTGTGGTGACACATACCTTGCAAAGATGCTCAGAGATGCAAAATCTATTTCCTGTAAAGGCGTGAGAGTGCTTCGAATTATATGGTTGCATTTCAAGCGCTATGTGAAGGAACACTAAGTACTAGAAGTACTACATTAAGATCATATTGATGAACATTGTTGAGTAAGGTCGAGCCTACCTTATTTCGCCTATAGAAGATGTTTAAGGATTGCATTAAACTAGGAGGCAGACTCCAAGTTTGAGAAGCTCTAGAATATTCTCAAGGACATGTTCAAGATATTAAGAAGAAAGTGATGATTTTAAACCAAATATACCTTTTGCAGTCAAGGAACAAGAGTTGCCAAGTTCGGAAAAGTATTTCCGAATGACTGAGAAGTAGTTGTGTCGGACCTGGCCAGTCCACATGGCCAAAATCTCAGTAGTCGTCATATATGGGTCTCTAAACCTATATATTTAAACTTTCATCTGAAAAGCCAAGCGGGTTCAGATTATTAGGTCATTTCGTTTCGACCTTTTAGTCAATTCATTTCTACCCTAAGGTCATTCCTTTTCAATTGTTTGACAAAATTGTTGAAACACTTTGCCAAATTGTCTTTTGTGATTTCAATTATTGTGGTTTATTAGTTGTTAGTAGATTTCCGGTGACCTAAAGACAAACAAGTATTCACCAGATTAAATCCATCTGGCACGTATGCCTCGACCGAAGGGTCAAGCACGTGATCCAACTAGACCATCTCTTATGGATTTAGTAGAACGTTATTTGTGTTTTTCAGAAACGTTGATTGTTCTGATGCTTTTTATGCCCTTATGCTGGCTTAGTTGTTTGACTAGTACTAGTACTGAAACGCTGGTCCACAGGGCGTAATGTGACTAAGTTCTTTTGTGATAACTGCTAGATAACCAGTCCACCACGTGTAGTACTTGGACAGATGATTAGATCTATATCCAAATATTAATGAAATAGTCTTTATTGATGTAAATTTCCTATGTCTATTCAGCAACCTATTTGGTCTTTTGCGGCAAGTCACTTCTGCCACGTGTTACTTATATGCTTGCATGAGAAAGAGTTCGAACAAGATTTGAGAATCAAGAAACAATTTACAGAAGTGATGATATGCATCTGTATGTTTTATAATGCGTTAATGACTATATGTCAACTCATTAGTATGCCACCAAATGAGGGTGTCCGAGAGGAGGGGGAAAAATTTCCCCGAGATAATGGAAAAGGCCCAGTACCAGGGCTAGAACAAAACATGGCCTCACCACCCATACAACTAGAACATAGAATTGAAGAACTATTCTTATGACAGAACCCACCTACCTTCAACGGGACAGGAGACCCGGCAGAAGCTGAGACTTGGGTTCGCGCTATTGAGCGCATTTTCAACTTTCTGCGTTGCACCGACCAAGAGCGTCTGACTTGTATGTCCTTTTAGTTGACTGGGTCAGCTGATTTCTGGTGGGAAGCACGGATGAAAACGATGACAGTAGAGCAGATAGAAAACCTGACTTGGGAACAATTCAAAGCCGGTATATATGACAAGTATATACCCAAGAGCTACCGCAAGAAAAGGAGGCTGAATTTTACAATCTGAAACAAGGAAATATGTCGGTAACTCAATACGACAGGATGTTCTGCGATATGTCTAGATATGCGTCGGAACAAGTTAACACAAATGAAAAGATGGCTGAAAAGTTTTGTGCCGGACTGAGGCACGAGATTAGGATGGCTTTGGCAAGCCACGGAGGATTGTCTTACACTGAGTCGCTCAGTCGAGCGTTAGACATTGAGGCAGCCATGCTAGGAGAAAGACCTGCAACTGTACCTACGCCAGCACCTTCACATGATCAAAATCATAATCAGAATTTTAGAGGAAAGAGGAGATGGGACAACAGTAACCCGAACCAAGGCGAGAAGAGGCCATGGCAGGGACGGGTCTTCCAGTCACAGGGCTATGGAGGCCAGAGTGCACCGAAACAGATGGGAAATAACCAACAGAGGGCCCCACATTGCCCCAAATGTAACAAAAATCATGTGGGAATCTGTAAGGCCGGCAATGATAGTTGCTATATCTGTAACCAGAAGGGGCACTATGCAAACCGGTGCCCGAATAAGCAAAACGGAACGAGTTCAAGGCCGAACCCACCTATCCAGGCTCCGCATCTGCGAGCAATCCAAGCTTTGCCCCAACCATACCCAAGGCAACAACCACAGTATCAGCAGCCACAACAGCACCAACAGCTACTGTACCAACCACAACCTCAACAACCGTATCAGCAACAGGCCCGCCAACAACAGCAGCGACAACAGAAACAACATGAAAAACCTCGTCATGCTAGAGCCTATGCTATGAGGCAGAAGCAGCCCGAGAACAACCAGGGAAACCTGGCAGGTATGGGCATGCTACTCAATACTCCTGTTGTACTTCTATTTGATACGGGCGCATCGCATACTTTCATTTCAAGTACATGTGTTGATACATTAAAACTTAAAATGGAAAGAGCTGACCAGGAGTTGAGTATATCATCACCTATAGGAGGGATGACGACAGTAGATCATGTGTGCTTGAACCTAGAACTGAACATAGGGTCACACAAGATTGTAGTGAACAACTCCTATGTTATACCGATGGGAGATGTGGACATAATCCTAGGAATGGACTGGCTAGCCGAGAACTATGCCACCATCCTTTGTAACGAAAGACGGATATCGTTTCGACCCCCAGGAAGGGAGCCGTCACATTTCCACGGAATTAGTATGGGGAGAAGAAAGATGATCATCTCCGCCCTACAAGCAACGAAAATGATGAATAAGGGATACCCAGCTTACCTCGTATACTTGCACGGAGAACTGGGAACTGAAAGGAGCATAGAAGATGTAGCAATTGTACGGGAATTTTCAGATGTATTTCCAGAGATTCTGCCAGGGCCACCACCGGACAGACCAATTGAGTTTACCATTGATTTGGAGCCCGGGGCAGCTCCCATTTCGAAGGCACCATACCGAATGGCTCCTAAAGAGTTGGAAGAACTCAAGATACAACTGCAAGAACTTTTGGAACTTGGATTCATTAGGCCAAGTGTATCACCTTGGGGTGCACCCGTACTTTTTGTGAAGAAAAAAAGATGGCACATTGCGAATGTGCATAGACTATAGGGAACTGAACAAAGTGACACTGAAGAACAAATATCCTTTACCAAGGATAGATGACCTTTTCGACCAGCTCAAGGGAGCAAACGTGTTCTCGAAGATTGATTTGCGGTCTGGTTATCACCAGCTGAAGATTCGACCAGAAGACGTACCTAAGACGGCATTTCGAACTAGATATGGCCACTATGAATTTGTAGTTGTGCCATTCGGGCTAACCAACGCGCCAGCCGTATTCATGGACCTCATGAATCGAGTTTTCCATCCATACTTAGACAAATTTGTCTTAGTATTCATAGATGACATCTTGATATACTCGAAGAACGAGAAGGACCAGGAGGAACATCTGAGAATTGTCCTAAAGACGTTGAGGACGAAGCACCTTTATGCCAAATTTAGCAAGTGCGAGTTTTGGCTCAGTGAAGTCACGTTTTTAGGGCATATTGTGTCATCGGAAGGGATCAAAGTGGACCCTGAAAAAGTACAAGCAGTGCGAGAGTGGAGATCACCAACTAACCCCAATGAGATAAGGAGTTTCTTGGGATTAACAGGATATTATCGAAGATTCATAGAAGGATTTTCAAAAAAATCGCAAGACCAATAACGCAATTACTCAGAAAAGAGATAAAGTATTCTTGGACAGAGGAGTGCGAGAAAAGCTTCCAAGAATTCAAGGAAAAGTTGACTACCGCACCAGTGTTAGCCGTCCCAACAGCGGACAAGGAATACGTGATCTACACAGACACGTCCAAAAATGGACTTGGTTGCGTGCTGATGCAAGAAAGAAGAGTGATAGCATATGCGTCGCGACTGCTTAGACCACATGAACTGAACTATCCGACCCATGATCTAGAATTGGCTACAGTGGTACACGCACTGAAGATTTGGAGACATCACCTATATGGAGTTAGGTGTGAGATATTCACGGACCACAAAAGCTTGAAATACTTTTTCGAACAAAAGGACCTTAATATGAGACAAAGGAGATGGCTCGAAATAGTGAAAGATTATGATTGCGGTATTAACTACCACCCAGGCAAGGCCAACGTAGTGGCTGATGCATTGAGTCGTAAGACTCAATCTAAATTGGGATCTCTCATCACTCGAGAGATGGAGCTCATAAGAGAATTTGGTAGAATGAGAATAGAAGTGGTCAAACCACCAGGAACGATAGCAAGCGTTGTTGCAATGATACATAACTTGAGGAAAATGATAATAGAAGCACAAAGAAAGGACGAGAAAATGGAAAAGCTTCGAGAAGCAATAAGGAAAGGAGACCTCAAGAACTATAGGGAAGCATCGGATAATGCTATCTTCTTTGAGGAAAGAATATGTATTCCACACGACAAGGAGCTTAAAGATAAAATCATGAGTGAAGCTCACGATACCCCTTATACTGCCCACCCAGGCAGCACTAAGATGTACCAAGATTTGAAGAAGTATTTTTGGTGGGAAGATATGAAACGAGACATAGCATCATTTGTATAGAGGTGCCTAGCTTGCAAGCAAGTGAAGGCTTTACACCAAAGGCCATATGGAAAGTTGCAACCTTTAGAAATTCCGGAATGGAAGTGGGAAAACATTGCAATGGATTTTGTGACTAGTTTGCTCAGAACAAAGAAATGAAACACTGCAATTTGGGTAATAGTGGATCGACTCACGAAGTGTGCCCATTTTATACCGATACCGATCACATACGGATCAGATAAGCTAGCCCAATTGTATGTCAATGAGATTGTACGCTTACACGGTATACCCGTGTCGATCACATCAGATCGAGACTCGAAATTCACATCTAGATTTTGGAAGAGCTTACAGAAGGAGTTAAGCACGAGACTGAATTTTAGCACCGCCTTCCACCCGCAGACAGACGGGCAGTCTGAAAGGACAATTCAGACCCTCGAAGATATGTTGAGAACAGTGGTGTTAGACAGGGGTGGAAGTTGGGAATCAGTGTTGTCGTTGATTGAATTTGCCTATAATAACAGTTACCAGGCAACCATCGATATGGCACCATATGAGGCATTGTATGGAAGAAAAAGTAGATCACCGCTTTATTGGGATGAAGTGGGTGAAAGGAAAATCTTAGGACCGGACGCAGTTAGCAAGATGATTGAGATAGTCCGTCAGATAAGGGGACGAATAAAGGAGGCTCAGAATAGACAGAAATCCTACGATGATACACGCCGAACCGAGTTACATTTTGAGATAGGAGACAAGGTCTTCCTAAAGGTATCTCCCTCCAAGGGGATAACTAGATTTGGTGCCAAGGAAAAGCTCAAACCTCGGTTTGTAGGACCTTATGAGATTTTGGAGAGGATAGGCCCAGTAGCCTATAGGTTGGCGTTACCGCCAAGTTTTGGAAACGTTCACAACGTTTTCCACGTGTCACAACTCAGAAAATACGATCCAAAGCACGTAATCCACCAAGAATAGATTATTCTTAGCCCAGATTTGAGCTATGAAGAAAGACCCGAAGCCATTCTGGATCGAAAAGTACAACAACTCATAAATAAGGCAATCACATCAGTGAAAGTCTTATGGAGACACCACGGACAAGAGGAAGCCACGTGGGAGCTTGAAGACAAGATGAAGGAGAAATACCCCGTGCTGTTTTAGCAGAGATATGCAAATTTCGGGACGAAATTTTTGTTAAGAGGGGTAGTATGTAGTAACCCGCTCTTTTAAATTATTAAAATCAGTAATGCAATAATTAATTATTACATCTTTCAGTGTTGATTTTTGATTAATTTCGACTTATGACTTTGAGTTATATAGTACTTGAAGTAGAGTTATTATTTTATTTCACTTGAGAAACCACGATAAGGATTATTGAGCAGTCAATAATTATTATTTCAGATTATAACTGACTTAGCAAAGTCATGTTATTTAATTGTAACAATAAAAATATTATTTTTATTATTATTATTATTATTTTACTTAAGTCGTGGATTATACCGACTTGTGAGGAAAATTAAATCTTCGGATTTAATTTAGATATTAGATGAGCAGATGAATTAAATCTACGGATTTAATTTAGATTATTTTACAGTCTATCGACATTAGAAAGACTTTTTAGAATATCGAGATCCGAGATTTATTTAAATAAACAGTATCAAGCAGATACGAGCACGCAATTAGTATTACAAATACAGAATGAGGATTTTACTCATCACATCACAACTTTACAACTTATTATTCTCTGCATTCCTATTTCCTATCTACTACATCAAGAAAGCAAACCAAAGAAAGGGAAAGAAAGGGGACGTGTGCTATGTGTGTAGAATAGCTGCAACAGCAGCCTTTAAGCCACTCTCTCATCCCTTTAACCATGCCATAGGTGTCAATGACAGCCACCCTATGACAATGACAGCCACCACAACCACTCTATGACAATGACAGCCATTCTATGACAGCCATCTCTTCAATCTCCCACCACCAACTCACCTACTCCCACACCCACTGATATACTTCACCCATCCCCTTCCGCTTCTACTCAATCTTCCACACAATTTGCCATATTTCACTCTCACAAGAAAAATCTCAAGCTCACTCCCTCTCAAACAGAACTCGACTGCCTAGGTAAGTTTTGAACTTTGGTTTCATCATTCTCTCATACTCCATCTTGCAAATAATTGAAGGATCCCCTACTGAAATTTTACTGCAGTTGTTCCACTGAAGCCCAGTTTTAATACAGTGAATCAAAACCAATACCAACAAGATCAGACAAACAACTGAAACGAAACCTCTTAAGGTTCCCTCTTGAGCCCTTACCTTATTTGCTAAATTGAAATTCAGTTTTCTTGTATCAGTTTTTGAAACAAAATGACAGTCACATATATGAGCATACAATCTGTATATATATATATATATTTTCATACATCAGAGCATGTATTATAAAAGAAGAAAAATGAAGTTTTGAGCCCTGTTGAGCTGTTGAGTCGAGAGGGAGGTGAGGTTCAGCCGATGGCTGTTCGACGCCGGCGACGGCAAAGGCACCGCCTTTTTCCTCTTCCTGCCAACGAAAGAGAGAGAGAGGAGGAGGAATTAGATTTTCAGATTCTGTATTTTGAGAGGAAGAGAAGGGAGATTTGGGGGTTTACCTGTGCGAGGTTCCTCGCCGTGAGTCCGGCAGCGATAACGGGCGGCGGCTGAAGAAGAGGGGAAGGGTCAATGCCGATCTGAACTTTGAATGATGAGGGAGCAGTCAAGGGAGAGAGAGAACATGGGGAAGTGACAGGGGACTCAAGGGAGAGAGATGGGAGTCGGAATCACCGGTCGGCGGCGGCTTTTGTCGTTGCTGTCACCGGAAACGGACGGAGAGGGGAGAGCAGTGGGTGACGGCGGCTTATCGCCGCTGCTCCTCGGCGAGCTTCCGCAGCGGCGGAGCTTTGTGAGAGAGAGAGGAAGGTTGAGAGGCGAGAGGGCGGCTAGACGGTGATGTCGCCGGAGTTGAGGGCGATGCCGCGCTGCTGCGTTGTGAGTGTGTGTCTGCGTGTGATTTGAGTGAGAGAGGTGAAGAGAGAGCCGAGAGGCAGAGAGGGAGAGTGAGGCGCTGAAGCTATGTGTGTGTGCGTGAGAGGCGCAGATTTGAGGGAGGAAAGGAAGAAAGAAAGGCTAGGGATTGGGGAGTGGGTTTGAGTTTGGGCCGAGTGTTGGGCCATTACATTGGGCCGGGTTATTTCTTTATTTTGGGCCAAGTGATGGGCCGATTTTTAATAAGTGATGGGCCGATTTTTAAAATGGAATTTGGGCTGATTTTATTTATTTAACATGGACTAAATTTTAATTAATGGTTGGGCCTTCATTCATTTAAAATTTTGGGATGCCTTCTATTAATTAAATGGACTACACTTATATTAATTAATTGAACTATTAAATAGTTTAATTAATTATTATTTTAAAAAAATTATTTGCATAATAATATTATATTACTTTTATTATGTGCATATTTTTAGAAAGTAATTATTATATGTTTAAGCATGACATGAAATTTGCATTTGCATTATGCAATAGAAAGTTTTATGATTTAATTGGATTTATTTATAAATTCAATTATTAAAAGAAAATCGTGTAAGGATATTGTTGGTGTCCTTAGCTCAAGAATTAGCTTTCAATTTTTATTATTAAATTTGAAAACCCGGCGTGATGAATCAAGTATGTTTAGTACATCCACTAAGACTTTAAGTTAGCTTCACAAGACCTATTAAGAATAGAATTTCTTGTAGGCTTTATGAACCAAGGGGATTAGCGCTGCTTTCCCAAGACGAGTTTATATGTGATTATGATCTTCAGGCTTTGCCTAACCAGGTGGGCATTACTTTCATATATATCAAATGAGTTTAAATGTTACGTTCAAGCAAGTTATTTCATGACTAAATTAATTGAAGTTATTTCAAATATTGTCTTGCCATAAAATATTTAAATTTCAGTATGATATCTATCTGATGTGACTTTTATTATGCAATCGAATTCGGGTCCTGAGCAGTTGATAGCTATCCTGCCAGGGCTAGTGTACACCAGTGACCGTGAGTCATCTAGCGGGTTGGCCGGTCAAGTGACCGTGAGAGGTGGCCACCTCTCCGGCACAAAGTTCCAGATATGATATATTACAAGAGAACTTAGACTGCAGTTGAACTTTAAGAATCACAAATGAATTTAGTAAGCTTGGGCCTTTTAGCGAAAAACTCCCTTGCTGTACTGTTTATGATGGCATGATAATTTACAGTTTTGAAGCATGTGTTTTTATACTTAGGCATACGTGCCCACTGAGTACTTTTGTACTCAAGCCCTGCATATATTTCTAAATGTGCAGGTTGAGCAGCTGCCGATGGTGATGAAGTGACGAGTGGGACTCTTTTGTCTTATTATATATTAATGAACTCTAGGGTTACATGTCTTCATACATGTAATCAGAACCTTATTCCGCTGCGTACTCAGAAGTTTATGTTATTTTGGATAAGTCGGAGTTATCCGAACTTGCTAGATATTTGAGTCTATACGACTAAAACTCCGTTATATTATAAATATCCATGGTGTTAACATTGATGAAATACGATCCTTTCTTGTTTGATTATTCCCCTTTCTACCCCGCTTCTAATCTCCCTCCATTAGTCACGATTTCCCCGGCTTAATTATCCTTAATTAGGACCGGTCGTGACAAAGGATCAAACTTCCAAATCCCCTGCCCTGTCCAGACAATTGCGGTGTCAGCATCAACTGGCACCTAGTATCGGATTTCGAGAAGGGGTGGACTTCAAGAGTCACCTTGTTCAACTGGGGCGAAACAGATGTAGTAGATTGGTTCGCCTCAGTTGAACTGAGCGGGGCAATGCCCGGATACGAGAAAGTCTACTCCATGGATGGAAAAGTGTTGTCGTATCCCCATAACGACACACTTTTCCTGCAGGGGTTGCCGGGCTTAAACTATCTCATCGCGGAACGGAATGGGTCAAACCCGAGAAAGGACCCGCCAGTTCCCGGGTCGCAACAAACGGTCATATCTTTCACTAAGAAGCAGACACCGTTAATTAATGTCGCCGGCGGAGATGGATTTCCGACAAAAGTTTACTTCAATGGAGAAGAGTGCTCTCTTCCAACAATACTTCCGAGCAATGGACGTAGAGAAATTGTTGCTTCTGCTGTGTTTACCAGCTTTCTCTCACTACTATTGGTTTACATTCTTGCGGGGAAGTAGATTTGATGGGGAAATGTAAAATTGTTGAGGTTTTATAGTTTCTACATGCTTCGGATTTGTGTAATTCTTTGTTTATTCTTTCTGTGATTCGATGGAGTTAAGGTTGAATTTTGCGTCATTGTAAAGAAGTGAAATACTCATCTGATTTATACGATCACGTGGCATGCTATTCTTATGATATTGACATAATTAGAGTTTCGCATAGAGCTTGGGATGAAATAAAATGTGTTGCTATATGTTTTGTAGTAAAAAGGTCTTAAATTTAAAATTGACCAACTCTTTGTAGGTTGAATTATGAACTCAATTTTCCAAGATAAGTCTCGAAATTACCGATCACCAACGATATTGGTGGACATGGAGATGGGAGGGGATTAAACCACTACTAATTTTTTTTTCTTTTTTTTAGTGTTAAATTTGTTGAAAATTATATCTAGTCTTTATTAAGATCAAACGATAAAAGGTTGAAGAATGAAGAAGAGCCCAAATTCTAATGAGGGAGAGGAAGAAAATAACTATAGAGTAGATTTCAAATGGGTAGGATTCTGAAGTCTTCTATTGAATAAATTAAGCAGGAGGAGAAAAATGAATTTAAAAGAGAGGAGAAACTGATAAAATAAGGAATCTATATATTATATAAAGAACCAGTTTAACGGCATCCAATTTACCGTCATTTTCCTAACAGAGTCTACCTAATATTTAACGGCAGTCTGATACTTTTTTCTGACAAAATCATCTCTCACACGTTCTCCCACAGGAGCAATTTTCTCTCCCCTTCTCTCACACGATCTCTTAACAATAACAGTTTTTTCTCTCCCTCAGTCACACGATTTTCTCATAATCTCTCAGACCACTTATAATTTCTCAAAAATCACAACAATTTTTTCAACTACGTAATCTTCATCTGCTCTTCATTCATGTATATGAGGACGCAAGGACAAGGTTAAATGACAAAAATGGTGGAATGCGTGATGGGAGAAGAAACAAATATGAAAAGCACGAGACCAGATCTGAGATACCAAAATAGACGGCGTATCTGGTAATGATCAAGATACCAAAATCCCCAAAAACCCTTCTACCTACCACCGCTGCCGTGTGTCGTCCCCACCCCGTCGCATAACTGTCGCTGCCACTTTTGTCTTCCGCTTTCCATCGGCTTCCGCTTCCATTCAAGGGAACAAAAACTATTGTAGTTTCATTCTTTATTCCAATAATTTGCATCGAGGTTCAATTCAATTGAAAGCACAATTTTCAGCAAGTTTTTCGGTTTATGGTTTTGTGCGTGTGTATAGTTTCTTTCATATTTAGGCATTTATGCTGATAACATGTTCGATCGACCATGAAACATGGACATTCTTTTGTTTAGTTTTAGGTATAAAATAGTTGAAATACTCAGAATTTATATTTTGTATTGATTGGATTTTGATTAGATCATTGTTGCATTTAGATGGTATTTTGTTTTTTTGGCTATTTAACATGTTCACATGTTCGTTCTTTCTACTCACTTGGTCAGTTCATCTTTTTCTCCCAATTAAACGGATGTTGATTTACTTCTTCTCTCACTTCCATATTTGGGATATTGCTTTGCTCTGCATTCTTCTTATCAATCATGACTGTTTGACTATAATTTGCTTTATTATATTCAAATTCTTATTTTTCGCTTAGTTTATGTGATCTTTGGGGCTCAAGATCTGATTTTGTACTATGTTGTGTTTCTGATATAGCCATAGGCCTCATGATCCTAGACTAGAAGTGTCTGGGAATAAAATACTCCCTCCGTCCCGGTTTTAGTATTTAGTTGAGAACGACATGAGTTTTAATAAAGTGATTGATGTGTTGTGAGTGGAATAAGGGTCCCACATTTGATGTGAGAGTTAAAATAATTAAAGTGGAGTAAGGGCCCCACCTACTTTTACCAAAAATAGAAATGGATACTAAAATGTGGGACGACCAAAAAAGGAAAGTTGGATACTAAATGCTGGGACGGAGGGAGTAAGTTAATACCCCTTGATTGCTTGTAAATGGACTACTTAATTTGGATATATCTACTTCTCATAAATTTCTCTTAATTGCATTGATTCCATTTGTTTCATCAGGTTAATATTA